>NC_057801.1:274526963-274593693 GCF_018294505.1 Triticum aestivum
GGTGCCGTGCCGCCTCGCCGGCCGTGCCTCGCCGTCCCGCTCCTCCTGCGCCTTGCCGCTCCCCACCACCGGCCTCCCCCGTCGTCGTCGCTCGTCGTCCGCCGCCGGTCCCGTCGCTCCGGTCGCCGTGCCGCTCGCCGGAGCTCCCCGCCGCCGTCCTCGTCCGGATCTGGTCAACCAGGACCAGATCCACTGGTCCATCCAACTAAACGGTCGCGCCTCCGTCCCGGAATCCCTCTGTCCCACTCGTCCTCGTCCCGTTGACTTTTCGGAGTGGTATAATTCTGCTAAGTCCCTGTTTCTGCAGCATTTTCATGTCATGTTCAACGCATCATAACTTGCTGCATACTTCTCCGTTTTGCATGCATAATATATCAAATTGTTCGTTGAGAGATGCTCTACATTTCACTCCATTGCACCATGTTCATTTGAGTTCATCTTGATGCCTTAATCATCGTTGCAAGAGTGCTATATGATGTTATCTGCTGTCTGTTGACAGAACATGCTCATTTGTCATTTTTGCCATGTTTGATGTGTGCATCCTATGAGCATGAGTCCTACATGTGTTTTGTGCTACATCATGCCATCTTTATAGGGGTGTATGCCATGAATTTTTTTGATCAATGTGGTGACTAGAACAAGCTTGCAAACTAGGCTTCGTGATGTTGTTGATTTCAGTCCATGTTCTACTGTTATTTTTATGCCATTTAAACTTGATGCTACAGAGAGTTCCAAGCATATTTTGAGATACTTCAGTAAGGATGTTTTGAACATATGGTTATTATCTATCCATTCATGCCCCTGTTTAGAATTATGGAGAAGTATAGCATGTAATTTTCTTGCTCTACTTTTGCTATAAAATGTTTCCTGACATATTGTTTACATGTTATTCAATTTTGCCAAGGTTGTTGTAGTTGATCATTGCATGCTATGAACTTGTTCTTGCCTTGATTAGTTCCATAAACATGTCTTCTTTCTGATGCTATGCTTATCTTGTCATGCAATGATTTGTGGTGAGTGAATTAAGCTTGTTAAGTATTGTACTTGTTGTTACTGTTTTGCTAGGCTGAATCTGTTATTTTGTGATGCTATGTAAACCTGCTGCTACAAGTCATTCTATGCATAATCTGGAGATGTTCACTAAGGTTGTTTTGTTATACATGTCATGCTCTATCCATCCATGCCCCTGGTTGCATTTATAGCCTGCTGTAGCTTGTTGTAATCATGCTCTCAAATTGCTAAATAATGTTGCTGTCAGCCTGTTAACATTAAGTTCAGTTGTTGCCATGTGTTTTGCTAGTGATCCATGCACCCTATGAACTTGCTCTTGCCATGCTTAGCTTCATAAACATGTATTCTTGCTGTTGGTTTCCTTATCATGCCATGTATTGCTCTGTGGTGAGTGGTACAAGCTCACCAACATGCCTACTTATCGTTGTTCCTGCCATGTATGAATCTGTCATATAACTTGCCATGTTTACATGGGTGCCATCATATCTTCTGATCCTTTTTGGCTCATGGTCAGTAAAGTACTTTTGTTCTATGCATTTAGTAGTATCATGCAATGCCTTTGTTTGCCATGTTAAGTTCCTGTAACATGTTGTTTAATAGCTCTAAACATTGCAACCTGATGTTATTTCTGCAAAGTCTGAAACTGTTATTATTTGCAATCTTGCCATGCCTTTTTGAGCATGTTCTAATGATTTCTGGAGATAGCTCGGTGTTCATGTTTTGTTATGCTTTACCTCTACATCATGTTCATGCCTTTTGTTTTCATATTGTGGTACTGTAGCATGTTGTTTTGATGCTTGCAATATGCCTAATTGCTGTTTTGGACAGATTGTTGCTATAACTTGTTTCATGTGTGTGTGTGTTGAACCGTTGCTCCGTTTAGAATTGCATATAGTTTCATATTATCATGTTGCATCCTTGTTTTGAGATGTTTGCTTGATGTTTGGGTGCATTTTGCATCAATGCCATGTTTGACTTGTTTTGCTCATATCTTTTAGGCCGTAGCTCCGAATTAAATGAACTTTATATGTAACTTGACTAGAATCTCGTGTGGATCATCTTGTTGCATCTTAACTTGCTATTTAACAAATTGAATATAAGGTTTATTCAGATCTGGACCAATTTCGAAATTTGCATATGAGGACTTACCGGAATTGTTATATGTTGTTTCCGGCCTCATTTAAACTTGCCTTGATATGTTGCTCTTGTTTGCATCATCTCTTGCCATGAGTAGCTTCATGTAGTCTTGTCTTGCATCATACTTGGTTGAGCATCATGTCTTGTTCATGTGTGGTGTGTTTACTATGTTGTGTGCTTCTTCTCGATAGTTCCCGTTTCGTTGCGATCGTGAGGATTCGCTCGTCTACGCTTGGTTCATCTTCGTGGCTTCATTTTCTTCATGGACTCGTTCTTCTTCCTAGCGGGATTTCAGGCAAGATGACCGCTACCCTGGATCACACTACTATCATTGCTATGCTAGTTGCTTTGTTCTAACGCTATGTTGCGCTACCTATCACCTGTTTATCAAGCCTCCCAAACTGCCATGTCAGCCTCTAACCTTTTTCACCCTTCCTCGCAAAACATTGCTTGGCTATGTTACCGCTTTGCTCAGCCCCTCTTATAGCGTTGTTAGTTGCAGGTGAAGTTCAAGATTGCTCCATGGTGGACAGGATTATGTTGGGATATCACAATATCTCTTATTTAATTAATGCATCTATATATTTGGTAAAGGGTGGAAGGCTCGGCCTTATGCCTGGTGTTTTGTTCCACTCTTGCTACCTTAGTTTCCGTCATACCGGTGTTATGTTCCCGGAATTTGCGTTCCTTACGCGGTTGGGTGATTTATGGGACCCCCTTGATAGTTCGCTTTGAATAAAACTCCTCCAGCAAGGCCCAACCTTGGTTTTACCATTTGCCTCACCATCACCTACATTTCCCTTGGGAGTAATTAACCCGAGGGTCATCTTTATTTTAGCCCCCCGGGCCAATGCCTGTCTAAGTGTTGGTCCAAACCGAGCGATGTCGGGCGCCCCCTGGGCAACCAGGGTCTATGCCAACCCGTCGTCTTGCTCATCCGATGTGCCCTGAGAACGAGATATGTGCAGCTCCTATCGGGATTTGTCAGCACAGCGGGCGGTCTTGCTGGTCTTGTTTTACCATTGTCGAAATGTCTTGTAAACTGGGATTCTGAGTCTGATCGGGTCTTCCTGGGAGAAGGTATATCCTTCGTTGATCGCGAGAGCTTATCATGGGCTAAGTTGGGACACCCCTGCAGGTTATAATCTTTCGAAAGCCGGGCCCGCGGTTATGCGGCAGATGGGAATTTGTTAATGTCCAGTTGTAGATAACTTGACACCAGATCCAAATTAAAACGCATCAACCATGTGTGTAGCCGTGATGGTCTCTTTTCGGCGGAGTCCGGGAAGTGAACACGGTTTTGGGTTATGTTTGGCGTAAGTAGGAGTTCAGGATCACTTCTTGATCATTGCTAGCTTCACGACCGTTCCGCTTGCTCTCTTCTCGGTCTTATTTGCGTATGTTAGCCACCAGATATGCTTAGTCGTTGCTGCAACCTCACCACTTTACCCCTTCCTTTCCCATTAAGCTTTCTAGTCTTGATACCCATGGTAATGGGATTGCTGAGTCCTCGTGGCTCACAGATTACTACAACAACAGTTGCAGGTACAGGTTATGCGATGATCATGACGCGAGAGCGATGTTTGCTTGTCTTGGAGTTCTTCTTCTGCTTCTTCTTCGATCAGGGAATAGGTTCCAGGTCGGCAGCCTGGGCTAGCAGGGTGGATGTCGTTTGAGTTTCTGTTTGTGTTTCATCCGTAGTCGGATGGTGCTCTTATGTAAGATGATGTTGTATTCGTGTGGCATTGTATGCCTTATGTATGTATCCCCATCTATTATGTAATGTTGATGTAATGATATCCACCTTGCAAAAGCGTTTCAATATGCGGTTCTATCCTTGGTGGGACCTTCGAGTCTCTTTAGGATAGTATCGCATATTGGGCGTGACAAGTTCGTGATCGAACGACCGAGAGCATGGAGGGGGTTAGATGGGTTTTGGGCCACTTTAGAAGGGGTGTTGGGTTGCAAGACGAAACGGGCTTTTACGATTACCCGGTTAACCATTGGAGTATCAAACGGACTCCAAATGGCACGAAACTTGACAGGCGGTCTACCGGTGCTATACCAAGGCCGCTTGGCAAGACTCGGTCCATTCTGAGAATGTTTAACACCCGCTCACAACGAGAGACAAAAAGGAGGACGCCGGATGACATAGGAGTGCCGGATTGCGAAACGGACAACGGGGAAAATGCTCGGATGCATGAGACGAACACGTATGCAATGCAATGCACAAGATGACATGATAAAATGCAACACGCAAGCAAATGAGTTGGCAACTATGGCGAATAACTGGCAGACACCTAGCGCATCAAATTCGGGGCGTTACAGGATGCCCCGACATCCCTAGCTATTATCCAAGATATGAGCAACCAACTAAGCGTGGGGATGCCCCCGAGTGGCATTCCCTCTTTCTTCTAACGACCATCGGTATTTTACTCGAGGCTATATTTTTATTCGTCACATGATATGTGTTTTGCTTGAAGCGTCTTGTATGATATGTGTCTTTGCTTGTTTTATTTTGTGTTTTAAGTCATCAATCCTTGATGGACACACCTATTTGAGAGAGCCAAAATTATGTCATGACTTGTTAGAATTGCTCTCTATGCTTCATTTAAATTTTTATGAGCAATGGACTTGCTCTAGTGCTTCACTTATATCTTTTTTAGCACAGTGTGCTTAGTATTTTTGAAGAAATGCTCTCTTGCTTCACTTAGATTTATTTGAGAATTAGTAAAATTTTGAAGAAATTCTCTCTTGCTTCACTTAAATTATTTTGACAGAAATAAAATATGTTATGCTCATGATCTTCACTTATATTTGTTTGAGCTTATGAAAAGCAACACATGAAAATTAGTCCCAAAGTGATAGATATCCAAGAAGGATAAAGAAAGAAAGAAAATATATGTCATGAAGATCATTGGACAAAATAAACTTGATTCTTAGTAATAGTTTTGAGATATGATGATGTGATATGTCAGTTATGTTGATGAGTAATTGTGCTCTAGTAAGAATATTGGTGTTAAGGTTTGTGATTCCCTATGCATGCATGAAAGTCAATAATCAGGCAATGAAAATTATATCCTACTTGTGGTGCATTATTCGGTGTTAATTATGCTTAATGCTTGCTTATGAGATTATTCGTTTCTTGGTTGGTCGCTTCTTAATCTTTTTGCTAGCCTTCATTTTGCACCAAGTATGGCCTCTATTTGTGCATCCAAAATCCTTTAAACCAGTTTTGCCACATGAGTCCACTATATCTACCTATATGCGGTATTCTTTTGCCGTTCTAAGTAAATTTGCATGTGCCATCTCTAATTTTCAAAATAAACTTCTCTTTCATGCGTTTGTTTCGCTCGCGGAACGTTAACGGGTGGCTAATACTTTCCATGTTGGATGTTTTATTCTCACGATGAGTGTTTATTCACTTGTCATTGCACGAGAGTAAGGCAAAGGTTTAGGGATAGCCAGTCCTGAAATGCAAAAATGAATTTACTTTATGTTGTCAAATAATAAATTCCTTGGAAAGTGTTGGTATGGAGGGAAACCGTGGATACGGTTAGCCATGGAAAATGAAAGTATGGTGGAAAAAGGAATAAACTTTATTTTCTGTTTGGGAACTACCTATGATATGAGTGTTGGGATGCTCTGAGTCGTTTTCGTTGGTGGGATGGATACACCTCCCGAAATGTTTTTATCTCTATTTTTTCGCTTTGAGCTCTGGCACCTCTACAAATCCCTGCTTCCCTCTGTGAAGGGCCTTTCTTTTACTTTATGCAGTTTTTATTTTTGAAATTGAGTCTCCATCCTCTCTTATAAAAGCACCAACTAGGAGGCAATATGATCATACTTAAGTATTGGGTGTAGCTAATATTCGAGTGTGTTTCATGAATGGATCAATGTTTGAGCATGATGGGCTAGGGATAACTTGTTTTAGCATTGATATTTTGAAAGACATAGTTGCTTGTTGATATGCTTGAGTATCTAAATTATTATGTCAAAACCAGACGATTGCATTGAATCACATAAAAGTCCAAATGTCCATGCTATAAACAAAAGAATATGACATGACATGATAAACAACACTCCACATCAAAAATTCTGTTTTTATCACTTACCTACTCGAGGACGAGCAGGAGTTAAGCATGGGGATGCTGATATGTCTCCAACGTATCTATAATTTTTGATTATTACATGTTGTTTTATTATCAATCTTGGATGTTTTATAATCATTTTATAGTCATTTTATATCATTTTTTGGTACTAACCTATTGACATAGTGCCAAGTGCCAGTTGTTGTTTTCTGCATGTTTTTTACATCGCAGGAAATCAATATCAGACGGAGTCCAAATGCCACGCCACTTTACTATGACTTTTTATGGACCAAAAGGAAGAATATGGGCCCTGGTTGCACCTGGGGTGAGTCCCGAGGAGGGGACAACCCACCAGGGCGCGCCAGGAGGACTAGGCGCGCCCTGGTCGGTTGTGCCCACCTCGGGTGCCCCCGGACCGCCTCTTTGCTCTATAAATATCCCAATATTCCAGAAACCCTAGGGGAGTCGACGAAACATTCATCCAGCCGCTGCAGAGTCTAGAACCACCAGATCCAATCTAGACACCATAATGAGGGGTTCACCACTTCCATTGGTGCCTCTCCGATGATGCGTGAGTAGTTCTTTGTAGACCTTCGGGTCCGTAGTTAGTAGCTAGATGGTTTCCTCTCTCTCTCTCTCTCTCTCTTGATTATCAATACAATGGTCTCTTGGAGATCCATATGATGTAAGTATTTTGGTGGTGTGTTTGTTGGGATCCGATGAACTTTGAGTTTATGATCAGATCTATGTTTTTATCCATGAAAGTTATTTGAGTCTTCTTTGACCTCGTATATGCATGATTTCTTATAGCCTCGTATTTCTTATCCATTTTTTGGGTTTTGTTTGGCCAACTTGATCTATTAATCTTGCAATGGGAAGAAGTGCCCAGTAGTGGGTTCAATCTTACGGTGCTTGATCCCAGTGACAGAAAGGGAACCGACACGTATGTATCGTTGCTACTAAGGATAAAAAGATGGGATATATATTTGCCGCAATAGATAAACGGATCTCGTCTACATCATGTGTCGTTCTTAATGCATTACTCCATTTTCTCATGAACTTAATACACTAGATGCATGTTGGATAGCGGTCGATGTGTGGAGTAATAGTAGTAGATGCGGGCACGAGTCGGTCTACTAATCTTGGACGTGATGCCTATGTAATGATCATTGCCTGGATATCGTCATAATTATTTGAAGTTCTATCAATTGCCCAACAGTAATTTGTTCACCCACGGTTTGCTATCTTTCTCGAGAGAAGCCGCTAGTGAAACCTACGGGCCCTGGGTCTTCTTTCTCATATATTTGCCTTGCGATCTACTTTTTCCTTGCAATTATTTTCAAATCTATTAAACCAAAAATACAAAAATACCTTGCTGCAATTTATTCTTATTTATTTTATTTGGCGTTCGGTCCATCAATCTACTACAAAATTACCTCACGTCCTTTGCCTATCTTGAGGTACCGTACCTCGAAAGGGATTGACAACCCCTTTAACACGTCGGGTTGCGAGGTGTTGTTATTTGTGTGCAGGGGTTGTTTACGTTGTGTTGCTTGGTTCTCCTACTGGTTTGATAACCTTGGTTTCATATCTGAGGGAAATACCTACCGCCGTTGTGCTACATCATCCCTTCCTCTTTGGGGAAATACCAACATAGCTTCAAGCAACGCCAGGCTGCTCCCTAGGCTATAAATAGCCGCCCCCTACAACCACTAGCTAGTTGGCTGCTCCGAGAGAAACTGACACTTGTCATTGAGAGCATCCCATCCTCCGAGGACTTTGAGCGAAAATCATCAAGTGAGGAAAACCCAAACCCAAAGTGATTGAGCATCACTGAAGAGATTGTTCCTGTGTGGAACCGATGCTTGTTACCTTTGAGGATTGTGTATCCTCCAGACGGTTAAGCGTCATGGTCTGAGCATTCAAGAGGAATTGTGGATCGCCGAGTTACCAAGTCTATGAAGGTTTGGAAGTCACCTGAAGACTTACCACGAGTGTTGGGCGAGGTCTGTGTGACTTTAGCTCAAGGAGAATACGGTGAGGACTGTGTGTCTCGAGTTTTAATACTCGGCCGCTCCAACCAGACGTAGAACTGTCACGGCAGTTGGAACTGGTCTACCAAATTATTGTCTTCACCAAGCCAACTGGTTCTATTTCTTCAACCCTTTCATTTCCTCATTCATGTGTTGATGAACCTGATCATTATTGTTTAAAGACTTTGACTAAAGACTTTCTTAATTCCTCAAATCTAATTCTTCAGTCACATAGTCTTCAGCCTGCTTATCCTGTTTTCACGCTATCTGTTCTCTGTGCTAGTTTTCATTTCATCATGATGACTATGTTGTTGCTCTATTATGCTTATACCTGAGCACTTATTTCGCTGCTAGTGTGTCGTTACTTAGGAATTTCTTCACCTAGAAATTCCTCAGTGATGAATTCCTAAAAATCGCCTATTCACCCCCCTTCTAGTCGATATAATGCACTTTCAAGTTCTTGTTCAATTCCTTCACTTTTTAGTCAGAGTGTTGTCTGAATTCTTTCGTTCTTATTCCTTCTATATCTCGTGTAACCGGAGTGGTTTTCATCTTGTCACGTAATCTCTTGGTTCTTGTTGTATTCCTTGTTCCTCTTGTCCGACGGAGTGTTTGCAATCTCGTTCATCTCCGTAGTATTCTTTCTTTCAATTTGTTCAACCTCTCAAGGTTCGTGGTTCCACTCATTTGTCGAAGAAGAACCTTAGTTTTACCCCTTCCTTTTCCGCTTCTCTCCGGTGCCATCCCTAGGATCTCGGGTCGAGATCCTCTGTTAGTGTGGGAGAGTTGTGACGCCCCGAGACCGATGCTCCAGAAGACTTCCAGCTATTCCGAGTATCGCCGTGTGTTTGTTTTGCTTGTTGCATTCATCATTGCATAATTTGCATTGCATCATGTCTTCATGCAACCCTTTTTAAAACTCAGCTAAATAAATTGCATGGATCGTTGATCTATTTATATCGAGGGAATTCATATGGTGGTTTCTCTTTATAACATATCCTCCCAATATTTAGGGAGCTACTATAATAATATTCCATTAATTTGGTATCAACCATAACAAATTGCATCTTAAATCCCCTCTTGTTTATAATCATTTAAATCCTTCATCTTCTCCAATTACTCCTTCTCTAGTTGTGGAGCTCTGTTATATCAAAGTAGCCACATGTCCAACTTTAGTTCAAATTAGATTTATTTGGCTGTCCCAAATAAATCTTTTGCTTCTCTTTTCTTTTCTACAAATAGAAGAAGAAACCTTTCTTTCTCTCTTAACCAAGGCTGGCCCATCTCTCCTTCTTTTCTTACTTCCTATGGACTTTAGCCCACAGCCAGGCCGGCCCATTAGCCCAGCCAGCCCACCTAAACCTATAACCCTAGCCCGATCCCCATCCTCCACCGATCGATCCCCTATCTCCCCTTCGTCCTCCTTTCGGAATATTTTCGATTTCATTTTTCTATGATATGTCTTTCTATATGAAAATTGGTTATTTACGATGTACGATGATCCCTGTTAAGCATCCATGGCTGAATGGTTAAAGCGCCCAACTCATAATTGGTAAATTTACGGGTTCAATTCCTGCTGGATGCACACGAACGGGAACATTCCGCCAGCCTCCCTTGTCCCCTTCTCCCGATCCACACGCGCACGCATCAAGCCGAGGGAGAGGAGCCCCGCACGCCCGATCCATGGCCTCTCCCTTCCTCCCATCGCCGTTTCTCTCCAGCCCCACCTCTCACGCGCCCTTGCAGACCCGTGCGAGCACTGCTGCTGCGGTGGTCATTGCCCATCTCCAGCCGTCCCACCGGTTCCTCGGTCGTCGCCAAATGGTAGCCGACCCCCGTCGCCTGCGATCTCTCTTCCCTGCTCTCGCTATCTCTCTGCTTCTCCAACCAGCAGCTGCTGATGCTGTCGTTTCCCCTATTGACAGGAGTCTGCCCATGGTGCCGCCTCCTCGCAGCCCCTGTCACCGGCATCCTCGACGGCCGGAGCAAGCACGGCACCACGCGCACCCTCCGCGGTCCATGGACGCTGCACCTCCAAGCTGCAGTTCAGCCAACGTGCCTGTCCACCTCCTCGTCGCCTTGTTGCGCGCCAGCTACCTCCCGCACAGCCCTGCCTCCGTACGCCCTCCTGGTTTCTTCCTCGCGCGGTCCAGCTGATGCCTCCTGCCTGCTATCGCCCCTCCTTCTCCATGGTCCTGGCTACGGCCTGCTCCTCTCCTCAACTCGGTCGGGCCCAACCTCGACTCCACAACCACCGAACCAGGAACGCCAAGGCCATCTTCGAGATTTTCGCCAAGTGCCACAACCGTTGTGTTTCGTTTCATCTCTGTCAAGGCCGGGATGACGCCAAGTACCAGGAGGTCGATGACCCATCAAGTTCCTCTTCGAACGTGTACGACTACCGTCGCCAAAGACCCGTGTAGCACAAGCGTCAAGTTTGACTACCATCATCATGAAATGCTTCCTAAATGTATACCACTACTTCCACGACGCCCGACGATGCGACAAGTACCTCTATCGATGACTTGGACGTCTATGAAACATGTACCACTACCGTCGCCCCCGGAAACATCAGATGTGTCAAAGTTCCTCTCGGAGACGTGTACCACTACTTCCACTACCGTTGCGAGAACATCTACTTCCATCTACACCGCATTGAACTCGTTCCGCCCCGAAAACGCACGCTTCGAAGGTATAATGACGAGACGACCGCCGAATGCATTTGTGTGTGAGATGCACCCTATGTTTGCACCATGTCCGAGTTGTTCCTTGCATGTTGCTCGTTTCCATGCCATTGACCCATGGGACCCTCTATCCGGGATCACTCCACCATCCTTGCATGACTCGCTCCCGTCACACTTCTTTTGCACCGATATCTCAATGAGTTGTCGGAACCGAAACATTGTCGTGGCACCGTTTCCATTATCGTTGTCGTGGCACCCTTTCATTCCGTCATGGCGACAAATGCTCTTATCATCCTGCATGCCAAGATTTCATAAAAATTGCAAATCACTTGCATATGTCATCTGCATCATGATAACAACATTTAAATGTTTTAAAATTGTTGTTTGCTTTAAATTGCTAAATAACATATGGGGATTTTCCGGAATTGTTGTTTGTTATTTCCGGCCTCATTTAAACTTGCCTAGATAGGTAGATTTATTTTGCTTCACCTCTTTCCATGTTAAGAACATTTAAACTTGTTGGGTTCATAACGAGAGCGAACTAAATAATTAAATGTGGTGTTTCGTCAATATGAAACTCGTTGCATATTGAGCTCCACTTAATTTGTAGTATTGTTGTTGCACTTTGCCATGCCATGCATATTTAAACAGCACATGCATCATACTTGTTTCTGCATCATGCCATGTTTATGCTTGTGCATTTACCATGTTGTTTGCTTCTTTTCGGTGTTTCTTCTTAGTTTTGATAACGTTGTGATTGTGTGGATTTGTTCGACTACTCTTGTTCGTCTACTTCATGGATTCGGTCTTCTTCCTAGCAGGATTTCAGGCAAGATGACCGTTACCCTGGATCTCACTACTATCATCGCTATACTAGTTGTCTCGATGCTATCGCTATGTCGCGCTTCCTACCACTTGTTTATCAAGCATGTCTATATGCCATGAAACAACCTTTAACCTTTTCACCATCCCAGCAAACCATTGTTTGGCTATGTTACCGCTTTGCTCAGCCCCTCTTATAGCGTTGCTAGTTGCAGGTTGTTCCATGTTGGATATCATGGATATCTTGGAATATCACAATATCTCTTATTTAATTAATGCACATATATACTTGGTGGAGGGTGGAAGGCTCGGCCTTATGCCTGGTGTTTTGTTCCACTCTTGCCGCCCTAGTTTCCATCATACCGGTGTTATGTTCGTTGATTTTGCGTCCCTAACACGATGAGGGTTTATGTGACCCTCTTGACAGTTTGCTTTGAATAAAACTCTTCCAACAAGGCCCAACTTTGGTTTTAACATTTTCCTACATAATAATATTGAATTAATTAATTAATTGGCATAGGGCGTCATAAACCCGAGGAGTAATTCCACATAAACAGGGGGGTAGTGCTGATGGTGTTGGTCCCAAACTGGCAGTAGCCTGGGCCACCAACGGGTGTGCCAGCCAGAAACTTAGCCAATCCAAACGTAGCCTGAGACGAGATATGTGTGGCTACTATCAGGGTGTCGGCACGCCGGGAGGTCTTGCTGGATTAGTTTACCATTGTCGAAATGTCTTGTGCATCAGGATCCCGAGTCTGATCCGATGTCCCATGATGGAGGATTGTCTCCGCGGATCGTGAGCTTGTCATGGGCTAAGTTGGGACACCCCTGCAAGGTTTAAACTTTTGAGAGCCGTGCCCGCGGTTATATGGTAGATGGGAATTTTTTATGTCTGGTTATAGAGAACTTGACACCAGATTCGAATTAAAATACACCAACCATGTGTGTAACCGTGATGGTCTCTTTTCGGGTGAGTTCGAGAAGAGAACATGGTGGGGTTATGTTTGAACGTAAGTAGTTTAGGATCACTTAGTGATCATTGCTAGTTTGCGACCGTTTGCGTAGCTTCTCATCTTATTCTTGTACTCGTAAGTTAGCCACCATACATTTCTTGGTCGCTTGCTGCTACCCCACCACTTATCCATTCCATACCCATTAAGCTTTGTTAGTCTTGATACCCATGGTAATTGGATTGCTGAGTCTTTGTGGCTCATAGTTTGCTACAACAGCAGTTGCAGGTACAGGTAATGCGATGATCTGACGCGAGTGCGATGCTTGCTTGTTTGGAGTTCTTCTTCTGCTTCTCCTTCGATCAAGGGATTTAGGTTCCAGGTCAGGAGCCTGGGCTAGCAGGGTGGATGTCATTATTCTTTTTCGTTTGATTTCATCCATAGTTGGATCTTGCTCTTTTGTATGATGATTGCTATGTATTGATGTGTTGTTGTATTAATGTTGTAGCTTGTGGCGAGTGTAAGTCTTTATCTTGTATTATCATCTATTCAGTACATGGTATGTTGTAATGATATCCACCTTGCCATGCACTCGAAATGCGATTGTGCCCCAATCATGAATTCATCATGTGATTGGGATAGAATCGCATCTTGGGTGCTACAAACTCCCTCATCAAAGGCACATTGATATCCAGCTTCACCTTGACACAAAAAACTTGTCAATTGCATTCCCCTCATGTCCTACATCCAAGTCGAGCACTTCTTTGAAAATCTTTGCTGGCCATCTCCCCCATAGCTTTGTTCGGTGAACCCAGCATAGCCCGAAGAATCGAATCGGATTAGGTTGCACTCAACCCGATGTTGGCCGAAAGGTGAAGAGGAACATGTTCTCCCCTAGCTTCCTACATCCCAAACCCTTGACCGGACACCAGATCCTCCCCATAGTCTGCCCTATCACCCTTGCATGCATTGGGAATTTCGAGAATAACCTCCCCGTGGCTCGCGGATCACCCGACACCCAGGCAAAATTCTTATCTTTCTTCCTTTCCTGATCATTAGTCCCCTCTTCTCCGTCGCCAACAGCTTCAGTCCCTCCACCATCAGACCTTGCACTTCCTACATTCTACCTCCAAAGCCAGCCTAACATGAAGAAAAACCTGATTGGGGTTTTGGTTGTGTATGACCGTGCGCCCTAGACACCGCAGGGAATGCTTTCGTGGATGAATTGGGGAATGGGATGCCAAGGGATGTGTTTTGGTGAAGCAAACACGCAAGCAAGAGAGACCGAAACAATGACTAGATCACGCGGTTGTGGCCTTTGTCCCTGAGCAAAATCAATCACCCCTCCGTAAAAAAGCCAGTCGTCACCCTAGGGACGAACCCCGTGATGATAAATTGCCTGGTGGAGGCTTAGCAAGAGAGTGATGTTGGTGGAGAATTGACCATTGCAACGAGAGGGGAGGGAAAAACTTTGAGCTTAGGGCTGACATAATTCCTCCCGAGCTGCAGAGTTGCCAATATTAGAGGGGAGAACTAATCGATCCAAGAAACAACGTAGGAAGCTACGAAGTTTGAGAACATTAAAATGTAACCTAGCTAGGTAGAGCTAGAACGACGTGGGCAGTAGCCATGCTACAGACGTATGCCCTGTCCCCCTCACCCCTCCCATGGTCTAAACATGTCGTGGGACAAAGGCGTCTATGACAGAACGTATATTGGTTAGGGCCCACCGATGCCCCTCAGACACAGACAACACAATGCCCTCCTCGGCATCCTAGTCCAGCGGCAGGCTGACAACATCTCATGTGGCATTGTTAAACATGCTCGAAATCACCATGAAGGGTTCGGACTCCAACAACTTCCCCATGAGGCCATGACGCTAGCACCCATAACCTGCCTTGCCCGTCCATTAGGTACACCACGATCCCCAATTCCCCATTGCAAGTGGCAGTGCCACGCTAGGAGGGGAAGGCGACGCACAAGGACAACATCCCACCTCATAGGAAGGGGATGGCGACCACAAGGATTCAAAGATTTTAGACAAACTTGTCAGTACTTCTATGCCGAAGATTGCACCAGCATTGATAGAAGTATGTCTTCGAGGGAAGGAGGTGCAATCAAGTGGCGGGATGGCGACCGAAGACTCGGACCTGGCAGTGGGCCGAGTACGGGTGTGAGCCAATGGGCTTGTAAACATGGTTATATAAAGTGCATAGTAGATAGTCGCGGGCATCGTTGAATTGATCCTCTTTTCGTCCTCCTCTGCACCCAGATGTATCTTCTTCTTGTACCCAAATCCCTAATCCTAGGTTCGCCTATGGCAAGGATATGACAATTGGTATTCAGAGCTTCGTCGGTCCCCTTTGCGCCTAAATCCTCGAGGTCAATCGGGTAAACATCGACTGGTTGGTGGGCTGGTTGCTGCGGTGACTGGCTGTAAATTCGAGATTAGCGTTTGGATCGATTCAGAAAGGGTGGCAACGGCGCTGTTCAAGCCGATTGCTCAGACTAGGTACCTGCAGGACGAGATGGAACGTTCGAGGAGCGCGTGATGAAGGAGTTCGAGGCATTGCGGCTCCTGCAGACCAAGGTGGATGGGATTGAGGCGTCCAGGCCAGGCCTAATGGATTGGATGTGAAATTCGAGGAGCAAGTGCAGCGTCTAGATCAGGTGCAGAGCAAGGTGAATCTGTTGGTGAGCTCGATCGGGGAGATTCATCATGAACAAGTCCAGTTGGCTCGTCATTTGAAGTAGTCAAGCATGGCACGAGAGGCTGATTTGAATAGGTTTGTGGAGCCAGGATGTTTGGCTGCATCTTTGACCACGAGCCAGAGCGGCAGGCGACCACCGTCAACACACGCGCAATCACCACCACCACCACCTCCTCCTCCATTAGCTCCGCAGCGGGACCGCGCCTCTCATCACTTTCAGGTAGCAAATTCTCCACGCCCCTTGGATGAACCACAAAGCAAGTGATCGTGGATGCCAAAAATGGAGTTCCCAAAATTCAAAGGGGAGGGAGTTCGCATCTGGTTGGATAATTGTGAAGCATACTTCTAGTTATATCAGATTCCTGAGTCCTTTAAGTTGATGTCTGCATATCTACACTTGATTGGTAATGCAACACACTGGTTTCAGGCTTATAAACTGACAGACCATTATGGCACCTGGGAAAAATTTTGTGGTGTAGTCATACAGGAATCTGATGTGAATGTGCATAGGAACTGTATGAGGGAGTTGCTTGTATTAAAACAGGAGGGTAATGTGCAACAGTACAAAGCTGCATTCCATCAGCTTGTGTACCAGGTCCGGATGTATGAGGGAGGAGTGAGTGAAACAATGTTGGTCACTCAATTCATGTTGGGTCTAAAGGAAGAAATCAGAGCTGCAGTAGAAATTCAGTTACCAGCCATTGTTAGCATTATTATGGAGTATGCTCTAGTGCAAGAGGCCATGTTAGAAAGAGCAAAACAACAAGCTAATAAACCTAGCAAATACAACTTTGTCAAAGTACTAGCAAAGGAGATTATAGTGGGAAATCCCAGCTCTCTGTAGGAGATATGTGGAAAGCAAGACAACTCAAAGACTATAGGAGACAGAATGGTCTATGTTACAGTTGTGTAGAAAAATTTAGCTCTGGCCATTTGTGTACTAGCAAGCAAACTGCCCAAGCCAAATCAATTGAAGCTGTAGAACAACAAGTGCAACTATCAGACCCTCCTCTTAATGCCATTGTGGTGGAAGAGGCTGCAGAAGAAGCAGTAGCTTATTTATCTGTGAATGCACTTTCTGGCACAACCAATACTAAGTCTATCAGATTGAGAGCATTGGTGGGAAACCAAGTCATGCTTCTACTGTTGGATTCAGCCAATTCTCATACGTTCATTGATCAGCATCTAGCAGACAAACTTAAGTACAAACCTCAGAATCTATCAACACCACTAACTGCCAAAGTGGCAAATGGTGAAAAACTTCAGTGCACACAACACATTCAGGGCTTGGAATGGTGGATACAGGGACACACATTTACCACTGATATGAAAGTTTTGGCTATGGGAGGATATGATGCAATACTTGGTATGGACTGGTTGTCTCAGTGGAGCCCTATGGTCTGTCATTGGCAAGAGGAGTGGATTTAGTTTCAGATGGGAGATAAAACAGTTACACTACAAGGGATGCAGACTCCTCCAGTTACAAACTTGAAAGAAATATCAATGGAGCAAGTGGTAAAATGTCAGAAGGGCAATGAGGGCCACAGCTGTATTGTCCATAATGTCTATGGTGGAACCTTCTGTTGTCCCAAAATGCATTCAGAACACTATCAAAACATTTGAAGATGTTTTTCAAGAGCCTAAAGGATTACCCCCTCACAGAGAATTCGATCATGCCATTTCTCTTCTGCCCAGCAGTGCACCTGTGAATTCCAGACCCTATAGATACTCACCATTATAGAAAGATGAGATCGATAGGCAAGTAGTCAAGATGATTCAGGCAGGAATTGTGAAACCCAGCATGTCACCATATGCATCACCTGTCCTGTTGGTTAAGAAAAAAGATGGAATGTGGAGATTTTGTGTGGATTACAGAAAACTGAACTCAGTGACAGTTAAGAGCAAGTTTCCATTGCCAGTAGTAGATGAATTACTGGATGAACTAGCAGGTGCCCAATGGTTTTCTAAATTAGATCCCAGATCTGGATATCATCAGATAAGAATGGTGGAAAGTGATGAGGAAAAAACTGCCTTCAAAACACATCAAGGGCAATATCAATTCAGAGTTATGCCTTTTGGATTGACAAATGCTCCGGCTACTTTTCAATGTTTGATGAATGTTATTTTTTCAAAATTTATTAGAAAATTTGTGTTAGTCTTCATGGATGATATTCTGATATTTAGTGAAGACTTGGAACAACATCTCCAAGTAGTCCTCTCAGTTTTAAGGGAACACCAATTGCTTGCTAAACTAAGCAATTGTTCTTTTGCTCAACAGGAGCTGGAATATTTGGGTCACACTATTTCTGATAAGGGGGTGGCCACTAACCCTGCCAAAACTACTGCTATGTTACAATGGCCCAGGCCAACTACAGTCACTGAACTCAGGGGGTTTTTGGGTCTCGTTGGCTACTATAGAAATTCTGTGCAGAACTATGGCATCTTGGCACAACCATTGACCAGTTTACTGAAGAAGAAAAGCTTTGAGTGGACAGAGCAAGCTCAAACTGCATTTGATCGGTTAAAGTAGGCTATGTCCACTACCCCAGTCCTAGCATTGCCAGATTTTGCAAAATACTTTTGCATAGAAACAGATGCTTGTGATAATGGCGAGTCGTGTTAACACAGGGGGGCATCTTGTGGCTTATTACAGCAAAGCTTTAGGGCCAACTAACCAGAAATTGAGTATATATGAGAAGGCGTTCATGGCAATTATTATGGCCATTGAGAGATGGAGATAATATATTTCCAGAGGTCCTTTTGTCATCAAAACATACAACAAGAGCCTATGCCAGTTAGGTACACAGGAACTCACTTCGAATCTTTGGAGAAAAGCAATGACCAAGCTAGTGGGATTGCAATTTTCTTTTCAGTATAAAAGAGGTCCTGAGAATAAAGTTACAGATTCACTTTCCAGAATAGGACATATACTTGTTTTGCCTGCTGTGTCTACTTCTCAACCTGTTTGGATTCAAGGAATCCTCAATTCCTATGACACTGAGACTCAAGCTCAACAACTTCTGCAGAAGTTAACTGCCAATCCGGAAGAAGAACCTGAATATTCTTTGGAGAATGGTCTATTAAAACATCAAGGAAGAATTTGGGTGGGGGCCAATGCAAGGTAACTGAGATCATCGAAGCGCTGCACTCTTCCCCTGTAGGAGGGCATTCCGGTAGCTTGGCTACTTACTAGAAAATCAAGAAGCTATTTCATTGGGCAGGAATCAAAACTGCAGTTAAGGAATTCGTGCAACAATGTCAGATATGTCAGCAAGCAAAACACGAAAACTACAAATATCCTGGGTTGTTGGCACCCTTACCAATACCTAGGGGCCCTTGGGAGGATATTTCCATGGAGTTTATTGAGGACCTTCCAAAATCAAATGGATCTTCTTGCATCCTGGTGGTTGTAGACAGATACGCCAAGTACAGTCACTTTATACCCCTTAAACACCCATATACAGCAGCTCAGATTGCTCATATCTTCCTGCAGCAAGTGGTAAAACTACATGGTATGCCCTACACCATTACTTCAGACAGAGACAAGATCTTCATAAGTAATTTCTGGAAAGCAGTTGTTCAAACTGTGGGGCACTAAACTACAGATGTCAACTGCTTACCACCCACAAACTGATGGCTAGACTAAACGGGTCAACCAGGGGCGGGCCCAGGATTTCAACATTGTGTATTCAAAATTTCAAAACATGTTTTTGGAAACCTATAGCCTTTCTTTTAGCGCATATAACCGATTTTATTAGCATATTATACTAGTTTTAAAATATATAAAATATATTACATGCATAAAAAAGTGTCCATAGCCTTGGAAATGTTCAACATATAGAAGTAATAATTGTTCAACACTATGTGGCAAAATCTAAGATATATATAGAAGATAGAAAATAGCAAATGATAATAAACCTTACAAATTGATAAATAGCAAATGATAAGCGATAAGAAAGCTTACAAATTACAGGACAATTGTGCGATCCTTGATGCTTTGATAATGAGTGATGTTGTCCTCATCATTAACTTGCAAGAAGATGAAAGGGAACCAAGCAATCATTCAAGTTTTTCTTGACCAACCGTGTCCATGTCTAGCTGCCTGTAGACTTCAGTGATAGATGAATTCAGTTTGACACTTGGACTATGAATCGCCATGAGAGAAGAGAGCCGATTTTTTTAAGCCAAAGCATTAATAGATCTAATTAGCGAGTATACCTTCCATAGTTGAATCTGCGAGCTATCCGGGTGTGGCCTACCCGCTACAGATTGCGGGGTCCAAAAGTTCAGAACCAAAAGGGGGCGAGGGAACAGGGATGGAGATGGATTCGTCATGCCGTCAGCACCGCCGCCATCACGCCACGCTACTGTGATCGATCGCCGATCAGGCGACAGCAGCAGCCCTGCCCTGGCCATGGCTTTCTAGCGGTTGGCGGCTAGCGCCGCGTGCGGTGTGAAGAGAACTGGGATCAGGGTAAGGGCGCTGCCGGTTCTTCTCCTGATCTAATCGATGGACTTTTTTTTAGAGAACGGTGGACTGTGTGTGTGCTGCAGCGATTGGGCCAATGGGCCATGTCGGGTGGTGAGGGGAAATAGAAGCCTCTGGTTTGGGCTGAAATGCTTTTTTGTGGGGAATTACGAAAGCTTTATTCAACAAAGGCGTTCGCCGAGCAGTCAGCCAGAAGGCTGCTGATCAGGAAGCTGGGAGTTTCACCAATCCATCTTTCGGTCGTGTGCAACATACAGGCATGTTGTGCACAAAGATGTGCAGGACCGTTGGCTGATCTAGTTACATGTTGAAGTATGAAAACATCAAAATTATTACATAGCTCTCCAATTCGCAGAAGAATAGGTGCCACGATAGAACGAGATCCATGACGAGTGTTCCAGAGATTGACCACCTCAAGGTAATCCGTCTCCATGATAATCTTCTTGAAGCCACGAAGATTTGCAACGATAACTCCTTCCCTTAGTGCCAAAGCTTCAGCAATCAAAGGGTCAGTGACTCCAATAAGCGGCTTGCTCTAAGCCCCTAGAAATGAGGTAGAGGATCGAAGTACTCCTCCTGCTCCTCCTTTCCCATCATCACGACGGGTAGCTGCATCAGTATTGCATGTGATAAAGCCTGGTTCCGGCGGCCTCCACCCATGCCCCGGAAGCACTTTGGCTTGTTTCAGTGGAATATCAAGGAGAGAAAGTGCTTCCCTAGTGAGACGAACTGAATGCGCCGGATCAATTCGTTCTTCACCGTGAGTAATACGATTTCGTGAATGCCATATGGACCACATGAGAGAGATGGTGATAGATCTTTCTCTCGTCGTGAACAGATCATCACACATAATGTCCCTGGCCCAAGTATCAGAATGTAGCCGTGGCAAGCGATAGTCAAACGGCAGTTGGGCCTGTTCCCAGAATCGCCTTGCATGTGAGCACTTCAACAACGCATGCTCGAGGTCTTCATTCATGGCTTGACAGATTTTGCATAAGCTGATCTGTCGGATGTGTATGTGTCGTAAGGTTACTTCATCCGGGAGTATTCCCTTGACAACACGCCACCAAAAAACTATCACCTTTGGGACTACATTAAGCTTCCAAATTGCATTCCATAGTTGTTCTTGATCTGAGGAACCGGTAGCCTGCCCTTCATCATGAGCATGACGCTCTTTCTGATTCATTAGAGCATGGTACACCGACTTGACAGTATAGATGTCCGAGTGAGGGAGTCCTAGACTAGGGGTGTCCGGATAGCCGAACTATCATCATCGGCCGGACTCCAAGACTATGAAGATACAAGATTGAAGACTTCGTCCCGTGTCCGGATGGGACTTTCCTTGGCGTGGAAGACAAGCTTGGCGATACGGATATGTAGATCTCCTACCATTGTAACCGACTCTGTGTAACCCTAGCCCTCTCCGGTGTCTATATAAACCGGATGGCTTTAGTCCGTAGGACGAACAACAATCATACCATAGGCTAGCTTCTAGGGTTTAGCCTCCTTGATCTCGTGGTAGATCTACTCTTGTAATACCCACATCATCAATATCAATCAAGCAGGACGTAGGGTTTTACCTCCATCAAGAGGGCCCGAACCTGGGTAAAACATCATGTCCCTTGTCTCCTGTTACCATCCGCCTAGACGCACAGTTCGGGACCCCCTACCCGAGATCCGCCGGTTTTGACACCGACATTGGTGCTTTCATTGAGAGTTCCTCTGTGCCGTCGCAATCAGGAGGGATGCCTTTTCCCGTCTTTAAAGACAGCGCCGTCGTCAGGGGAGCTTTGGCCCCTGGCCAAACTATTCGGCTAGGCGGTTTTCTCATGACCGCCTGTTCGGTCACCGCTCCGACAATGACCTCTCAAGTCATCAAAAGCGATCTTCACGTCAACTCGGAATTCGCCGAGCAGCTAGATCCGATGGAGCTCTCCTCCGTAAATGAGCTCTTGGATCGCATCGCCGCCCTGGGAGTCGCCACGGACTATGATCAGATTGGGCTTAAACCGATCTGAGAGAAATTAATTCTCCCCAAGCACCCACCATGTTGTCGTGGTAGAGGAACAATGCGGCGACTCTTCCTCTATGTTAAAGACCAGTTATGTCCGGATTCCTGATCCCTTCATGCCGGATTCCCGTGGAGGGACGGATGTCAATCAAGTACTAAACCTAAAGTCAGGCATCGAACCAGATTTGTTGGATAACATCCAGCAACCCAAGCTTCCAAATCCGGAAACTTCTCGGCCTTTGAGCCTCAGATCGGGCGGGGTTCCGAATTTAATTCCGCCCGCCTACCCAAACATAAGCGATCTATCTCAAATACGGCAAGAGCCCGATGAAACAGTACATCACTACTGGGCCAGATTCCTCCTGGTCATGGACAGGATAAAAGACTGCCGTGAGGAAAGCGCAATCTCAATTTTCTGCAGCAATTGCACGGACAAGGGAATCATGAACGCCATAAGTCGTCGCGAAGTTACACGCTTCGCCGATCTGGCGACCATAGTACAAAAATACTGTGCAATGGAGAGTGCCTGGAAAACCGAAACCAGGTTTTGGGACAATCCGGCCCTGAATACAACCCTAGTTCGAAATAAAAGGGTGCGTCATACTCAAGCACCTGGGTTAAAAACCAAAAAGCAAAAAACCCCTAAAGGGCACGAAACCGTACTGGAGGGATGGCTCAACGAACCCTGTAAAATCCATAGTACGGAGGGCGCCACTCCAACACATAGCCTTCGAGCATGTTGGATACTACGGCAGGTGGCCAAAAGTGGCGAAGGCTTTCTAGCCCCGGGCAACCAGCCCAACAGTACCAGTACGGTATTAACAGTCTTTGAGACTTTCGCATCAAATAACATGCGGAAACGAACAATCCGCAGCCTCGCCGGAGTCTACCAAGTAGCAACAACAAATCCATGGAGCGACACGACTATCACCTTCAATGCCAGCGACGAACCTAAATTCCGAACAGCTCGAGCACCAGCCGCATTGGTCCTCAGTCCGATAGTGGACGGCTTTCGTCTTACCAAGGTACTCATGGATGGCGGCAGCGGATTAAACCTCATCTACGAGGAAACCATCCAAAAAACAGAAATTGACTGGAGCCGCATTGAGCGAAGTAGCACAACCTTCAGAGGAATAATCTCTAGTCGAGAAGTACGCTGCACAGGAAAAATCACACTAGACGTAGTGTTCGGCTCGCCGGACAATTACAGGTCCGAAGATGTCACGTTCCAAGTGGCCCCATTCGGCAGCGGATATCACGCCTTGTTAGGGCGAGAGGCATTCACAATCTTCCAAGCTATACCCCATTACGGGTACATGAAGCTCAAAATGCCCGGGCCCAATGGAATAATCACTCTTGTCAGTGATCCAGATATAGCACTCCGCGCTGAAAATAAGACAGCTGCACTGGCCCTAGAGGCATTATCCGAAGCCCTAGCGGTAGAGGAACTCACTGCGCTGCGCTCCATGGTGGATAGGGACGATGTGATACTCGATAAGAGGTCTAAGTCCACCTCTTTTAAACCAGCAGACGAAATAGTCAAATTCCAAGTCCATCCAACGGACCCTACAAAGACGGCCTCCATTGGGGCACAATTAAATCATGATGTAGAAGCCGCACTACGAGAAATCCTTCGGGAAAATTGGGACATTTTTGCCTGGCACCCTTCAGACATGCCAGGAATCCCACGCAGGCTGGCAGAACACAGCCTAAATATCCTAAAAGGATTCAAGCCAGTCAAACAGGCTCTTCGGCGATTTTCCGAACCCAAAAGACAGGCAATGGGAGAGGAGCTAGCCAAACTCTTAGAAGCCGGATTCATCAGAGATATAAAACATCCGGACTGGCTAGCCAACCTGGTAATGGTACCAAAAAAGGACAAATCCTGGCGCCTTTGTGTCGATTTCAAAGACCTTAACAAGGCCTGCCCAAAGGACCCTTTCCCTCTCCCTCGCATCGACCAAATCATCGACGCCACCGTAGGGCACGATTCATTGTGCTTCCTCGATGCATACTCTGGATACCATCAAATCAAGATGGCGGACAAAGACCAGGCATCAACGGCATTCATTACTCCGTACGGACCATTCTGCTTCAACACAATGTCCTTCGGACTCAAAAACGCCGGCGCAACATATCAGCGCATGATTCAGACATGTCTGGCCACCTAGATAGGCAAAACAGTGGAGGCATACATAGACGATGTGGTCGTTAAGACCAAACACGTCGAAACTCTAATAGACGATTTGAGGCTTACATTCGACAACCTCCGAGCATACGACATTAAGCTCAACCCAGAAAAATGTGTTTTCGGCATACCAGCCGGAAAGCTCTTAGGCTTCATTGTATCCGGTAGAGGAATTGAAGCAAACCCAGCCAAGATCCGGGCTCTGTCACAATTGGATATCCCAAAAGACCTCAAACAAATACAAAAATTGACGGGATGCGTGGCGGCTCTAAGCTGCTTCATCTCCCATTTGGGAGAAAAGGCGCTGCCCCTCTATCGCCTCCTCCGGCGCACCGAACACTTTGAATGGACGGATGCTGCCACGGCCGGACTCGAAGAAATTAAGGCCATATTGGCAACAAATCCGGTCCTGGCCGCGCCTAACTTGGGCGAACCTATGTTATTATATATCGCGGCAACACACCAAGTTGTCAGCGCCGTACTCGTCGTCGAACGAGAAACAGAAGGACAAAAATTCCCTCTTCAAAAACTAGTGTACTACGTATCCACTGTCTTAACTCCATGCAAGTCCCGGTACCCACATTATCAAAAGATAGCGTATGCGGTGTTCATGGCATCCCGGAAGCTGCGACACTACTTTCAAGAGTGTTCCATAACGGTGGCCTCTGAAGTACCTCTCAACGATATTATAAATAATCGCGACATGATGGGTAGGACTACAAAATGGGCCATTGAGCTCTTACCATTTGACATAACTACAAACCACGGCGAGCTATAAAGTCACAAGTTTTGGCTGACTTCATCGCCGAATGGACCGAAGCCGAACTCCCTAAAGAGTACGGCGCATACTCCAATTGGATCATGCATTTCGACGGCTCCAAAATGTTGGCTGGCTTGGGGGCTGGCGTCGTCTTGACGTCCCCAACCGGAGACACAGTCCAATACGTACTTCAAATAATGTACACGGACTCCAACAATGCAGCCGAATACGAGGCCCTTCTACATGGCCTCCGGATGGCAATCTCCATGGGTATTCAACGCCTAGAGGTGCATCGGGATTCAAACCTTGCAATATCCCAAGTAAATGGATACTTTGACGCCAAGGATCCGAAAATGGCAGCCTACCGTAACACCGTCTTAAAAATGGCAGCCCGGTACGAAGGACTCGAATTCCACCATGTAGCCCGGGATAATAACCAGGCAGCTGACGTGTTGGCACGCATCGGCGCGAAACACGACGCTGTCCCTCCAAACATCTTCCTGGAACGGCTCTTTAAGCCATCCGTATTATGGGAAGAGGAGTCCGGAAATAACAACCCGGAACCAACTGCACCACCCAACACAGAACATTCTGACACAATCGGTGGCTCAGCCAATGAAATAACACCTTCAGCCCACGAAATAATGGCAGTAATTGCCCCGTGGACGGAACCATTCCTAGCCTACTTAATCAGGCAGGAACTTTCCAAAGACCAAAATGAGGCCCGCTGCATAGTTCGGCGATCTAAAGCCTACAAGGTCCATGAGGGAGAACTTTATAAGAAAAGCACAACCGGAGTCCTTCAAAGGTGTATCTCCGAAGAGGAAGGGCGAAATCTCCTGGCTGACATTCACGCCGGACTCGGCGGGCACCACGCTGCAGCCCGGGCCCTTGTAGGCAAGGCCTTCCGTACAGGATTTTATTGGCCGACAGCCCAAGCAGATGCTCAGGACTTAGTCCAACGATGCGTTGGTTGCCAGCTCTTTGCTAATCAAAGCCACATGCCACCCACCGCCCTCAAAACTATACCCATCACTTGGCCGTTCGCGGTCTGGGGGCTTGACATGGTTGGACCCCTTAAAGGGGGAACCCACAAGCACAAATACTTATTGGTCATGGTGGACAAATTCACCAAATGGATAGAGGCCAAGCCGGTTAAAACGGCAGAATCCGGACCTATGATAGACTTCATATCCGGGGTAGTACACCGTTTTGGCGTCCCCCATAGCATCATCACTGGTAACGGCACGAATTTCACGGCCGACGAGGTTAAACTCTGGTGCAAAAACATGGGCATCAAGCTCGACTACGCTTCAGTCTACCACCCTCAAACTAACGGTCAAGTGGAACGAGCAAATGGTCTAATAATGAGCGGCATTAAACCCAGATTAGTGCGGTCCCTCACGGAATCTAACACGCACTGGATAGAGGAGCTCGACTCCGTACTATGGGGGCTGCGGACCACGCCAAACCGCACTACCGGATTCACACCATTTTTTATGGTATACGGCGCCGAGGTAGTTTTACCCTGCGATATAATTCATGACTCACCTCACGTGCGCATGTATGAAGAAAGAGAAGCCGAGTTGGATCGGCAGGACAGTTTGGACGCCTTAGAGGAGGAGCGCGACGTGGCAAAATCCCGTTCCGCATTCTATCAGCGGCAGGCTCGAAGATATCAAAGCAGAGAAGTACGGGCCAAAACTTACAATGTTGGCGAGCTAGTTCTACGCCTGTCGGACAAGAAAAAGGACAAACTTAAGCCCAAGTGAGAAGGTCCCTTCATCATCGACCAAGTCCTTACCGGCAGTGCATACCGTCTACGCAACGCATCAAACAACCGACTCGAGCCAAACCCATGGAACGCAGCCCGTCTCCGAAGATTCTACGCCTAGCGCCGGACTCAGAGTTCGTCTCCTTCCTCCATCCACCTTTCATATTTTTTCGCTATCTTTGTTTTCCCTCCTTTTTCCTCCCTCTTTCAGTACAAGCCTCTTGAGGGCTAATCTGCGCTTTGTTCGCACTCACTCGATGTGCTACTCGCACTCGTTATACCTGGGGGCTTCTTTAACAGAAGCATATTTATATGGGCTCCATGCCCAACACATGTGTCATACTTCCGCATGTACCTTTTACTCACCATTATATGCATCGATATGACTTAAGTTTTGGCCAAGCCGGGTTGCCTGGCTCCTGTGCTTACCCCTACGTTCCCGTTTGTTCGGCTAGGAGGTAAAGGGAGCACCTCTGCGATTGTTACTGCCCGGTCAGCCGGATGTGTACCTCAGACTGGGTGAAGCCGAAGGCTAGCGTTCTTAAGGGAATATTCGGTCGGTGACCTGAAAGATGATTTACCACTTATTTATTTATCTGCCCCCAGATGCTTTTTCTGCTCTTTTCGCAGTCCGGTCATGCACTTTAGGGCATGCCTCCCAGGGAAAGGAACCCCTAACGGAACTATTCTCCCTGGAAGATGTTTCTTACTAACCATGTAATATAACATAGCTAGTTGGGCACTTGTCTGATAAAGCACTTATGACCCCTACGCCTTGTCTCCATGCATGCCCCGGTTTTTTTTATAACCGTAAGGGTATTCGGACACACTCCGGACTGTTGGGTCCCGAGGTTGAAGCGAAAAGGTCCGCAAAGACAAACAATCTACAATCCGGCTAGAAGGCATTTTACATGTCATTTTAAATTACATCGTCAAACTGACTGATTGTACTCCTCTTCAATCCCATCTAACAGGTTGTCTAATTTACAGTCCTGTTGGGAATATTTCGCGGCCAACTCTACTTGTCCGTACATCAGGCTCACAGGGATCTCCTTCCCATCGGGCCCCGCAGGTCTGACCTCGGCCATGTGGTTTGGATCAGCCTTCGGGTACCGCGTCTTCACCATGGCCCAGGCCTCCCTGGCGCCTTGACGGCAGGCTGATATCTTCCACAGACGGAGACGCCGCTGTACTCCCTAAAGCTTCTCAGCAAGCCCTCCAAGACCCTCGGGTAGGGAGACGGAAGGCCATAAGGCTTGAACGACGCCGCTCATCGCCTGCCGAACACGTTCGTGCAGTTGCAGCAGCTCGAGAAGAGGGTTTCCCATGGAACCAGGCATCTCCTCCGCCGGACGACCCGTGAGCACACCTACAGACATATTTCTGTCAATCGACTTCCTCGCCGAACTCTTCTTTTCAAAAGAGTTTGCTCAAGCACTTACTATAAATGCTGCAACGAAGCCGCGGATTCTCCTTTACGGAGTTAGACAGCTGGACCCAAACATCTTTTAGTTCTTCGCCCAGCTGGGTATTGGCATCTTGGAGTTTGTTCCTCTCCTGCTGCACCCTCATAAGCACCTTCTCGCTGGCCTTCAGCTGGCGTAGCAGATGTTGCTTGTCCGTATCTAGTCCGGCACCCTCTGCAATATTATTGTCAGATTATACACACGCCGCACTTCATAAACTATTTCTCTTTTCGAAATATGAATTACCAGAGGGGGTCTCTGTGGCTCCCACGGCAGCGGCTAGTGTGGCCTCAAGTTGGGCCTTGCATTCTTGAAGCTCCTGGGACAGGTGGGTATTCTTCTCTGTTAGATCCTGCATGACAAATGATCCTTAAATCAGTTAGTTTAACTATTTTAAGTCTCGGGGGCTACTGGCATATATAACTATAAAAATTCCTCACCCGTATGTCTTTTACATACTGCTCCGTGGCTCTGGTTAAACCATCTTGAGCAGCACGGAGGTGCGCGTCTCCCGCATTAAAGGCATTCAACGCCTCTGGGGAGAAACACGCGTCACGAAGAACTGTTCGACAGCGCCTGTGATTCATGGCGCTCTCCACCTCAGACCTGGTGGCGGACAACCTGTCGGCATCCTCCGTTGGAGGAGCATCCGGCTCGCGCCTTGCGCTCGCCTCCCTCTCCGGACCAGGCGTTGGAGCTTGGCTGGCGGAGGCTTGGTTGGCAACCTCTTCGGACTCGGTCCGGCGAGCGCTCTTTCTCCTGGAAGAATCACGAGCATTAATATACCTCCCAGGAGTCTTTCCCTTAAAAGACAATGGTGCACCATACCTTTGCGGCGACGTTTTGATTCGCGCCGCACTCCTCTTCCGCCTGCTGGGCCGCACTGACCTTGGTTGGTCGGTCGCCGCGGGCTCGGCTTCCTCCCGTAAAGGCACCTCCTGCGAAGCACCGTTGGTACACGGTGGTCAGAAATAAGCATTAGAAAGGTAACGGTGTCAGGACTTCGGTCATTCTCACCTGGGAAGCCGGGGATAAACCGGGGTAGTCAGCCATAATGGCGACTAGAGCATTGTCTATGCTGAGCTGGTGGAACACCCCGTCAATCAGTTCCACCGTTATGTCCGAATCTTCTTCGGCGGCCGGATCAAGGGATCTTCCCGGATCCTCGGGTTGTGGAGTCGGGCTTTCTATGCCCTCCACATCCCGGTGCAGTTCCTGCGTCGAAATCATAAAGTAAGACACTTATCTTTGAAAGCACGGATCAGATATATAAATGTCCGCTTACCCAGCTCCGAGGGTTATTCATGGAGAAATCATTCAATGGACTCGTGCAGAGGAAGTCCTCCTTCTCCCCCTTGTACAAGCCGGACAGGATCTTCACCAGATCGGCGGCCGATCCCGGCCCCTTGCGGCCATGATGGGTGGCGTCATTCTCCCCGTTGAAATTCCACATGGGGTGGCCCCTATATTGGAGCGGCTGCACCCCTCGCATAATGCATGTGGCCATGACTCCAATCATGGTTAATCCGGAATGGGCCAGTAACTGTATCCGGCCCATCAGATAGTGGACGCTCCTATCATCTTCCCATTGAGGGCTCCGCGGACGCCAACTCAGGCGTTTCTTCAGAGGAGCGCTGCTAAAGTCCGGGAGGCCGATCCGAACTGGATCCGGCGGCGGGGCGTCTTCCATATAGAGCCACTCTAAAGGCTAGTCTTCGGACGCCTTCTTCGGGGTTCCGGATAGATATCCGGTCCCGGCGATGCGCCATATTTCGGCTCCGCCCACTTGATATATCGACCCCTCGTGAGAACGGGGTACGAGGCAAAACAGTCTCTTCCACAGCGCAAAATGGGGCTCGATGCCCAAGAACAGCTCGCAAACAGCTGCAAAGCCCGCGATGTGCAAGATGGAGGCAGGTGTGAGGTGGTGAAGTTGGAGTCCGTAGAACTCCAGGAGCCCCCGGAGAAACGGATGTATGGGAAATCCGAGTCCCCTTATTAAGTAGGGGACGAAGCATACCCGCTCTCCTTTGGAGGGATTGGGGACGCTCTCCGCCTGCTTCCCACCCTTGTAGGTGGCCAGTCCGGCTCGAACCGGAACCATAAAGGCTGGGGGAAGGTATCCCTCTGCTTGGAGCGTCACTAACTCGCTATGCGGGACTGAGCATCTCCTCCAATCTCCTGGCTGAGGACTGGGAGCGCGAGAAGAGGAGCCGCGTCGACTATCCATGTTGGAATGGATTCTTGTCAGATACGCTTCAATGAATACTTGCGAAAGGAGGATGGTGTGATTTGGATCTGGATCCACGCCTCTCTTATAGGGGGCTTATTCGCGTAGCTAGGAGGGTAAAACATAAAAATACCCTGGCTTTTCGCATTCATACAACACGTGGAAGAGGGCCATTATTGGATGTGGAAGCCAAGGAGCGCAACATTTATGAAGAAACCGGACACTATTCGGCTAACGCATGGAACATGGAGGAGAACCCGCCTTGCAAACGCCGAAGTCAACATACGCGCCGGACTCGTCGTCATTGAAGCCTGGTTCGGGGGCTACTGAGGGAATCCTGGACTAGGGGGTGTCCGGATAGCCGAACTATCATCATCAGCCGGACTCCAAGACTATGAAGATACAAGATTGAAGACTTCGTCCCATGTCCGGATGGGACTTTCCTTGGCGTGGAAGACAAGCTTGGCGATACGGATATGTAGATCTCCTACCATTGTAACCGACTCTGTGTAACCCTAGCCCTCGGATGGCTTTAGTCCGTAGGACGAACAACAATCATACCATAGGCTAGCTTCTAGGGTTTAGCCTCCTTGATCTCGTGGTAGATCTACTCTTGTAATACCCACATCATCAATATCAATCAAGCAGGACATTAGGTTTTACCTCCATCAAGAGGGCCCGAACCTGGGTAAAACATCGTCTCCCTTGTCTCCTGTTACCATCCGCCTAGACGCACAGTTCGGGACCCCCTACCCGAGATCCGCCGGTTTTGACACCGACACCGAGCTTTCATGTGCCCATGCAAGAAAATCATCTCCTCCTCCATCCCGCAAAGGTATGTTTAAAATCGCTTCCGCATCTGGAGGTATGAAGGTGTCTCTGACTAGCTGCACTCGCCGAGTCCAGTTGTCGGTATCAATTAAGTCATTAACAGTGACAATTGTTGTACCTAGCGGTTTAAACAGTGGAGTCATCGTAGCAGAAGATGGTATCCATTTATCTGTCCATACGGAGATTGAACTTCCATCACCTATACGAGATATAAGTCCTACTTGCAAAGCCTCTCGTCCAGCTATAATGGCACGCCAAGTAGCTGAAGTCGTGTTTCGTACCGTTGCATGCATAAAATCTGTATCAGGGAAATACTCCCTTTCAACACTCTAGCACATAGGGATTCCGGATTGCACATGAATCGCCAGCCATGCTTTCCCAGTAGTGCCAAATTAAACAGGTGGAGGTCACGGAAGCCCATTCCACCTTTACATTTCGGCGTCGCCAATTTCTTCCAAGAAATCCAATGTAAAGAACGCTTATCAAGCGAACTACTCCACCAGAATCTGGCCATATGCGACGTCAAACTTTTGCATACCTTCTTGGTCAACAAAAAAGAACTCATGCTAAAAGTTGGAATTGCCTGTACAATAGATTTTAGGAGTGCTTCTCTTCCTGCACAGGCAAACATCCTTTCTGACCATCCTTGCATTTTACTTCTTGCTCTCTCCCCAATATGCTGAAAAGTACCACTGGTGATTCTACCTACAGCCGTGGGGAGGCCAAGATAAAGTTCGCTGAACGCTTCAACAAATACATCCAGCATTTGCTTAACACTTTGCCTGCAAGTCTGAGGAGTATTGGGACTGAAATATATCGAACTTTTATCACGATTAACTCGCTGTCCCGAAGCGTCTCCATAAATTTGCAAAATCTCATTCAGTCTAGCCACATTAGGTAAATCTGCTGACATGAAGATTAAACTATCATCGGCAAACAACAGATGATTTACCCATGGTGCTCTAAAGTTGACCCTTATTCCTCTGTCCATGTACCCTCCATAATACTTAAGGAGAGAGGAGAAACCTTGTGCACATAGAAGAAAGAGATAAGGAGATATTGGGTCCCCTTGCCGCAAACCTTTGGTAGGTGTAAAGTAAGGGAGGAGCTCGCCATTGACCTTGACTGAAAAATGAACTGATGTCACACATTTCATTATCAGTCTCACAAAAACGATTGAGAAGCCTAGCTTCAGAAGTATTGATTTGAGATAAGTCCACTCGACTCTGTCGTAGGCCTTCATCATATCCAGTTTGACTGCGCACGTATAATTTTTACCTTTCTTCCTTCTTTTCATAGCATGCACACTCTCAAAAGCCACAAGAACATTATCAGTGATCAAACGAACCAGTACGAAGGCGCTTTGCTCCTCACTGATAATATCATCCATAAGAAACCTCATACGATTTGTCAACACCTTTGCTGTCAGCTTATACAAAACAGGGCACAAGGCATTAGGACGGTATTGACTAATATTTTGTGGGTGTCGTACCTTGGGGATTAGAGTAATAGATGTGTCGTTTAGTCCCATTGGAAGATCACCACCATTTAGAAAATCCAGCACGGCAATGGTTACTTCATTACCAAGAAGCTCCCAATGTCGCTAGAAAAACCCTGCCATGAAACCATCTACTCCAGGAGCTTTTGATGGCGCCATCTGGAACAATGCAGTACGCACCTCCTCTGGTTCAAACGGTTTCACAAGAGCCTCATTCATCTCTGGCGTCACACTCGCCGGAACATACTGGAGCAACACATCCAGATCAGATAGTCCCTGCGAACACTACAGGTTCTGATAGAATGCTTGAATTTCTGCCTTGTCTTCCTCCAAGCTAGCACATATAGAACCATCAGGTCGTTGAAGACCTTGTATCTTGTTTGTGCGCTGCCTTTGCTTAGCCTGGGCTTGAAAATATCCAGTATTTTGATCGCCTTCACGAAGCCACCCAACTATGGAGCGTTGGCGCATCCAAATCTCCTCGAGTCTAAGTGCTTCACGTAATTGTTTGACTATGCTTTTTTCCTCCTCAGAAGGGCCACGCCCAATTGTTTGGCGCCGGAGTCTGTCCAATTTTTCCTACAGCTTGTGCACCTTTCTGGCCAGACACCCAAACTCACGAGATCCCCATGGTTCCAGCTCACGCTGCAACGCACCGAGAGAATCAGTTATTCCTTGCAAACCCAGAGCAGGAGGTTGGCGTCGCCAAACTGACGTCACCAGCTCTTCATATGCCATATGGGTTTGCCATACGTTTTCATAACGAAACTGTTTCCGTCGTCGCACACCACGTTACTGTAAATGTTCATTTATTTCAGCAATGACAAAGCAATGGTCTGATTCTACAGAACTCACATGGCGCACACGACTATGTTCATAACGTTGCCTAAAAGCTTCATTCGCGAAAGCACGATCGATTCTAGCCTTTACATTTGTTGAACCGAACTGCATGTTGTCCCAAGTATAGGGCAAACCTATCCATCCTAGATCCTGAAATGCCACTTCATCGAAGACTTCTCTAAATGCCCTCATCTGTCGTTCTGGACGAGCCAATTTGCTGAAGTGTTCTTTAGCGTAGAGAGTCTCGTTAAAATCTCCCATACATAGCCATTCTCCATGCGGCATTGCATGCAACGTCCGCAAAAAGCGCCAACTGTGATGCCGGTTTTCGACCCTGGGTTCCCCATAGAAGCCAGTAAAACGCCAGGCGACCGCATCATGATCTTTTTTCTGCACCACAACATCAATGTGGCCAGTACTATAGTTCTTGAGTTGTACATCAACATCTCTGGACCAAAATAGTCCAATTCCTCCACTTAAACCAACACTATCAACTGCGAAGCAACCTGCAAAACCAAGCTGAGTTTGTAGGCTCTCCACTCTTTTCGCCCTGATTTTGGTTTCCATGACAAACAGCAGGGCAGGAACTTCTTGCTTCACTATGTCGCGAAGCTCACGAATTGCCTCGGGGTTCCCAAGCCCCCGGCAGTTTCAGCTAATGCAATTCATTGGGGCCGGCAGGGCTGCACCGCAGCCTCTGCCGAATTATCAGGAGTAGGTTTCTTCTTTTTGCATCTCGTTCTATGACAGCTCCATCCCCACCTCCCTCGTCACCGTCCTCTACCTCTGGTGGAATACCCAAAGGGTCTGATACTTGTTCAGCGCCGGAGTTCAGTAGGAGAAGGGGGGTTCCACACGGCGATACTCCTGTCGCGGCCCTCCTTTGTGCTTATTCTGGTGTTTGTTTTTTACAGGAGAGGTGACCTCCGGGTTGGCCTTGGCAGCAGAACTCGAAAACTTTGTATCACGGTTACTGTTCTGACTTGAATATTGCTCTTTACTCTCACCCGACGTTGCTTTCTTACGATCATCAGAAGCCCCCAAACTTGGACCAAAAGGAAGTTCACCATTCTTGTCATGGGGTCCAGGGGTTGGGCAGAACAAATCTCCATGTCCCAATCGTCCACGGGAGAAACAAAAATGTGGAACATTCTCATACTGTATATCATATGCATCTTCCTTCTGCCTTTTTGCCGAATTAATCAGAGTCCGCCTCCGTAGTGGTTTGGATACATCAACAGATATTCTCGCACGTAGGTAACCACCAACATGGTCAAACTGCACCGAGCTAGCATCCTTGTCAATTTGTTTTGCAATCATCTTACCCCATGAATCATCTCTCAGATTATAGGGGAGATTAATGACCCTAGCCCGAAGATGGAGCCGGTCAAAATTCACTTCATCTGGCCTCATGCTCTCTTCAAACTGGGCCAGAATTACTGCATGCTTGCTCACATGCCACGACGATCCATCCCAAATCCGATCACGATCTCCGTGGGTCTCAAACTCCGCCACAAACATGTTCTCCCCCATGGACCTAAACTTCAGACCACGGGGATTGCCCCATGCCAGCCGAAGGGCGTTGGTGATGGTCTGGATATGAAGAGGAAGGCGATGCATAACTTTCCCAGCCAACAGCCACTTCACCGGCGCACTCTCGTCACGATCATCAATAAACAAGGGTGTAGCCTCCTCATCGGTGATCCCTAACTTCCCCAGTGCTTCCTCCAGCCAAACCCTAGCGTCCGAAGACGAACCAGCAGTCGTCGGAGTTCCCTTGCCTTGAGCGGATGTAGCCATCCTCTCCCGCAATTCCCAGTCGCCCCATCGATGAGGATCGAGCGGGCGCCTTCGAGTTCCACTCAAACCCTAGATCGCCTCAGCCGCCGCCAGAGCGTTTAGGTTTTGGGGAAATGCTTGACTAACATGTTCTGGAGTAGTAGTATCATTTTTATTTATACTCCCTCTGTTCCGAAATAATTGTCGGTGGAGAAAACTAGTACAAGTTTCGGCACGCTACGATTTTTTTGCGCTTTCCACTTTTACCCTCGCCTCGGCACTCACTCGCTCCTCACTCATTGCTTTCTCTTCTCCCCGTCGCCTCTCTCTTCTCGCCAACCTTGCCGGCAACCACCTCGCCCACCTCGCCCACCTCGTCGGCAACCACCTCGCCCACCTCGCCCACCTCGCCGGCCACCATCTCTCCCCGTCGCCGCCATCTTTCTCCCGCCTCCACTCGCACCCCACAACACTTACATCCCACATCCGAGGTCAAAGCTTGGATTTTTGCACCGGCGGCGAGCTTCTGGGCGACGGAGGCGCTGGATCCGCGTGCGCCACCGCTTGATCTGCGTGCACCTGCTCTGGATCTGGCGACGGAGACGGTGGATGCGGTGCAGAGGTGAGCTTCTGGGCGACGGACGCACTTGACACAGTTGGTCGTTGCTGCCAGGAAGAAGGGCAAAGGGGATGGCCGTCGACGCCGCGTACGCGAAGCTGGTGCTGCTCGCCTGCAACGGCGGCGTCGGCGTCCGCGCTGCACCTGCTGCAGTGAGGGGGGTTCGGCCGGGGCCGCGTCGTGGCCGGGCTCGTCTCCCCGCTCCCGCGCCACTCCACACACCAACACCAGTGCCGCCTCCGCCGCGTGCTCGCCGTCGCCACCGAGCTCAGGCCCCCTCCCTCGCTGCCGGCCCCACGCACCGGCAGGACCAGGGCCAACACCATCTAGTCCACCGTAAGCCCCCTCCACTCCGGCTTCTTGATTAATTACAGTACCTCTGACGATGACACGCGCTGACTGACTGACATGACACGCGTTGCGCTTTCTGCTCTGCATGGACATGGATATGCTATGCAGAGGTTCGGGGACGTGTCCAAGGAGATCAAGCGGGTGTGGAAGCAGATGGAGGAGGACGAGCAGCTGGCCTCCCTCATGCGCGGCCTCCACGGCCAGAACCTCCGCGACGACAAGGCTGCAGTTAGTTGTACTCCTGTATCTCTGCATACTCCGTACTTAATTCAGTTTGGTTGCAGTACTTGTATCTCTCTGTATCTCTGATGTACTCTTGTGTCAGTTTGGTTGGAGTATATTCAGTTTGGTTGCAGTACTCTTGTCTCTGCATACTTAATTCTGTAGTTTCTCTCTGATGGTAGTAGTTGTATCTCTGCATACTTAATTCACTGAATTTCGTTGCAGTAGTTGATTCAAGTGAAAAGATTCAGTTAGTTCTCCAGTAGTTTTGCTGGAGTAATAAGGAAAAGTTGCAGTAGTTGTCAATGTTAACCTCGACGTATCTGCAGTTTCAGTCACTGCTTGCTACTCCTCCTTATAATTGCAGTTTAGTTGCTTCAGTCGCTGCTCATTTCTTCAGTAGCTAAATAAGTTCAGTTTAGTTTAGTTGAAGTGAGCTGCGTTCTTGCTGCGGCCTTGCGTATTTCATTTTGTTTAGTCTAGTCCTCTGATTTTAACACAAGCCTTCCTGAGTATCAAAAACTCCAGACCTTACTTCCAAACTTCAGCATTAAAATAAACTTTTTCCTCTCCTCTCCTATTCCACTCCACTCCTCTCTCTTCTATTCCACTCCTTTCCTCTCAACAAGTCATTTTCTTTAATTAATTAAAATGAAACTAAATGATTTTTTAATTAACTGAAACTTGTTTTTTAATTAAAACTAAATGATTTTTTCAGTAAATGAACTTGAGTTAACTAAAATTAAATGAATTGTAGCAGGAGTACCCTCCTTCTCTTGACTTCTCTTCTCTTTTCAGCAAGTGCAGCAACAGTATGAGTAGTTCTTGGAGTAGTGTAGTGTTTAGTGTAGACTTGCAAGTACTCCTCTCCTCTCCTACTAATCTCCTATCAGAGATTACTGTAAGTGTAGTACTGCTTGGAAAGATTAGTGACATCAGTATTTGTATTTTGGTGTAGTGCTGCTTTAAGTGACCTTAGTTGGTTTAGTACTGCTTGGAGTAGCTTGCTGTAGAGATTTGTGTATTCAGCTTGGAGTTGTTAATACTCCTTTTCATCCAGTGCCAAAATACTCCTTTTAATGCAGGTTTTTTAAAATTAGGATTAGGAGTAGGATTAGTAGGAGCAGGACTAAAATTAAAAGAATGCCAATAAGCAAACTTGGCAGTATGGAAGCTTGTGAGTAACTTGACCAAAGGATGATGTTAAAGAGTAGCTTGGCATTAATTAAAGAAAAGTATCTTCTCTCTTCTTCTCTCTTCTTATCTCTCCTCTCTTCTCTCCTCTCTTCTCTTATCTTGTGTTAAACTTAAATTAATTTTTTTCCTCTCCTCTCCTATTCCAGCCCACTCCTCTCCTCTTCTATCTCCTTTCCTCTCATATTCCTCTCACATACTCTTCTTGAATTCACTCCTCTCCTCTCCTACTACTCTCCTATCAGCGAATGATCATACAAATGGAGTAGTAGAAATATACACATACAAATGGAGTATGGAGTAAAAAAATACATGGAGTAAAAATACAAGTGGAGACATACAAGTGGAGTTACACATACAAGTGGAGTTAGACATACTCCAACATACTCCACAAAAACAACGTACTCCAACATACTCAAATATGGATTATTACAGACATGACAAGCATCACTAGCATCACAAGCATCATCACTAGCATCACAACCTCATCACTAGCATCACAAGCATCATCACTGGCATCACAACCTCATCACTAGCATCAGAGCCTCATCGCAAGCATCACAAGCATCATCACTAGCATCACAGCCTCATCACTAGCATCACAGCCTCATTGCAAGCATCACAAGCATCATCACTAGCATCACAACCTCACCGCAAGCATCATCACAAGCTCATATTCCATTACTGAACGCTCTCCATTAGCTCTAAGTTGTATAATGCATTTGCGTAAACCTCTAGAGGGCATGATAATCTTGGAGGTAGTTGCCCAATCCCCTCAAGCCTTTCCTTGTTTACATGGGGTATTTTATACCCATTGCCCCCTGCATGGTTTAGGATCTCAATCATGCACGTCTGCAGAGTTAGGAAAATTCTGTTGAGCTTGTAAACATCATAGCCTTCAAATTCCTCCAAAACACCCTTAATAAGGTCTTGTAGTGTTTTAGGACTCAGACAATCTGTCAGGGATTGGAGCGAGTTGAAAAACCCAAGGTCAAGCACATTCAAATCAGGACTGGTGGGAGGCTGTTGTATTATTCTGATGTCAAGTCCAGTTTTTGCGACAGCTTCTAGAAATTCCTGATCATCTGGCAAGATATGGGGCTTAGCATTATCCTGCTGAATGTAGATGGTTTGTCCAGCATCGCCTTCAGGCCAAACAGCTTGTATTGCTGGCAAGACCTTCTCTATCAGGAACTCCCTCATCACTTTTTTGTCGACCTTTATTGATTTTGTCTCTATTGTACCTCTGGGCCTGTTGTCGCTTCTCCTTTGAGCAGGAACTTCTTTCACGAATGGCCAGATACCGATTTTCCTAGAGAAGGTCACGTTTCCTTCACTGTCCCACCTCGGCCTAGCAACGGCCGTCAAGAAAATCACCTTTCCAATACAGTTGCCATGTATAGGCCTTGTAGGCTCTTCCTCCCCGTCCAGCAGATAATAGGTTCTATTCTTCTTGGTCATGTTGAACCACTTCTCGTCAATATGGACAACATTATGCATAGTCTTGAACTTAGGCCTTGGTGTTGTTGTTGTTGCCTCATCAAGCATCGACAAACAAAATTTCATCATATCCTTCTTATTCTGGTCCTTTAGAGCTGGCTTCACGCAGTTTGTATGCCTCCTTATCAAGTTTAACATGAACTTTCTATGAAGTGTGGTAGGGCTACACCCCAGTTGCCAAGCAAGTGACCTAATGGTAGACCTTTTGTTTAATTGGATCGTTAGGATTTTTTCTAGATTAATGTCCTTAGGCTTTCTTCCAGAATTTCTTTTTTTTTATTAGAAACATCCACCTCTTTACCTTCGCTAATTTGCCTCATTGCTTTTCTCCAAATTCTTTGTATACTCCAAACACCCACTCCGAAAAAATTTGCAATGTCTTGCTTGTCAGTTCCCAAAAAAGTGCCTCCTCTACTCATACACAGTGTATGCATTGCTACATAAGCAGCAATTTTTTGCTGGTCATTGAGGGTTTTATATTTCCTAGCAACTTGCCCAACACCTGCACCAAGACATACAACAGAGAAATGATTAAATGAAATGATCAAGTGATGAAGTGATGGAATGATCAAATGATGAAATGATGGAATGATCAACGGTAACTGTACCTGGATCTTGAACAATTTCATCTCCTTCCATTCACTCTCCTGGATCTTGAACAATTTCATCTCCTTCCATTCGCTCTCCTGCATCTTCGTCCATTTCATCCACATCTTCTACAGGTGGAGTGAAGTTGAGATCTGGGAGATCCATTTTCTCCTGAAGATATGAATATGTAAGATGAAGTAGAAGTAGAAGTAGAAGTAGAAGTACAAGAAGAAGAAGAAGAAGAAGAAGTACATATAAATTCAGTCTGCTTATTGTCAAAGCAACAGTGACAATATTGTTATGGTCAATTGTTGTCTGTTTACTGTCAAAGCAAGAATTTGTTTCCTAGGTTAATGAAGCATTACCAGCCATAATTAGTTTCCTAGGTTAATGAAGAATTTGTGCGCGTTAGATCAGCGGATCTCTTAGTTGAATTCATATATAGAGAAGGGAGTGCCTGCTTGTATATATTTTACTGTTGCTACCATGCTAGACTAACAAACTTCCCAGTATTGTGCCCTTCTATACTGTTATTGAGAAAGTTCATGGTTACTGATCTGTAGGAGTATTCCAGATTTAGTGTAGGAGTAAAAATCAACTAAATCCTTTTCCAGTTAATTAAAATTAACTAAATTCTTGCTTCTCACTCCTTTTTCTCTTCTCTTACATTAGTTCAAGATCTTCTTCATTTAATTAGGAGTAGTGTAGGAGTAAAAGCTTGCAAAAAGACCAAATCAGATTTAGCACTTGTACTAATATTTCTGTTTACTCCTATTAATATTGCTAGTGTTTAATTCTGTTAATATTGCTAGTGTTTACTCATTTCAATTAGTGCTAATGTTTACTCCATGTCAATATTACTTTTACTGTCATGGTCATCTTATTTGAACCTTAAGGGTTTGTGCACCTTATTTGAACTTTCAGAAACCAGCTTAATTTCCTTAGGTGAACTCATAATATGACAATTGTTTCAGAAACAACACCCTTTTCAGTACATCAATTCTGCCTTTTCTTGTCAAGAAACAACACCCTTTTCAGTACATCATTTGCAAATTTGATTCACTTGGTGTTACTCCTAACTGAATTCCTTTGATAGTGTGAAAGAAAGCGAACTTGAGCCAAGGTGATGGTGATGGAAATGAATGAAAGAAAGAGAAGCTGGTAAGGTGACCTACCTACCATTTTCAAACCAAGACTTTCTGTTTTGTGACTGGTCTTACTGTTTTGAAATTGTGCCCTGGCTGAATTTTCTCAACTATAATTCTGTTGGTGGGGATGCTCAAGATACCGTAATTTTGTACCCACACCTAGCGACAATGTACATGTGCACACTACTCCATTACCAAAACATTTTGATATCCTCATTGACTGATTTCCTGAGTGAACGTTTCCAAAACTAGCAGATCATGATCTTGATATCGATATATTGCTAGTATTCCTGATTTCTTGATTGAAAAGTAACATGAACAATTTTGCAGGATGCCTACCACAAAGATGAGCAGAGAGCAGGGGAGTTCACTAGAATGGAGCCGCTGGTGGCCTGGCCGTAGCCGTGGAGGAGGTGGGGGCGGAGGAGGAGTTGAGCGCTGGCCAGGGTCAGGCGGGGCAGGAGGTGAGCGCTGGCCTGGAGGAGCCCGGCGGAGAAGCAGGGGCGACGAGGGGCCTGGCGGAGGGGCAAAGAGGAGCGCTGGCCTGGAGGAGCCTGGAGGAGGGGCAAAGAGGAGCGCTGGCCTGGAGGAGCCTGACGGAGGGGCGCTGGCCTGGAGGAGTCCGACGGAGGGGCGCTGGCCTGGAGGAGCCCGACGGAGGATGGAGGAGTCCTGGACTGGAGGGGTGCTGCCTCGCGGATGGAGGAGGAAGACGATCTGTTTTCAAACGAGGGGTATTTCTGTACTTTTGTGCGTTTTCACCTGGTCGGAGAGGAACTCCCAACGACAATTATTTCGGAACGGAGGGAGTACAACACAGTGTATATAGTATGTATACCTAGCTTTTTGGCAAAAATAATGGGTATTCAGTTGAATACCCTTGAATTGAGGTGGGCCCGCCCCTGGGGTCAACCAATGCCTGGAAATGTATCTGAGATGTGCTGTGAATGATACACCAAAGCAGTGGGCAACTTGGCTACCTCTAGCTGAATTCTGGTATAACTCTACTTATCACTCTGCCTTGGGATGTACCCCATTCAAAGCACTCTATGGACATGAGGCAAACTTGGGAAATCTGCCTCAACCCTTGCAATCACAACAATTGGAATTGCGGGACTGGCTTAATGAAAGGCAACAGTATTCGGAATTTTTGCATCAGCACTTGAAGAGAGCTCAAACCAAGATGAAGTCTGATGCTGATAAGAACAGGACTTTCAGAGAATTCATGGTGGGAGATACAGTGTTCTTAAAACTGCAACCATATGCTCAAGCTTTTGTGGTCAACAAACCTTACCCAAAGCTGGCAATGAAGTTCTTTGGACCTTATAAAATTTTGGGGAGGGTGGGCACAGTAGCTTACAAGTTGGAACTGCCACCCACTAGTCAGGTACACCCTGTGTTTCATGTGTCTCAGTTGAAGACTCATGCGCCAGATCATATACCAGTCTATTCGGCATTGGCAGAACCACCACTGCTTAATGGGATGAATGTAGTCCCCGAAGAAATTTTGGACAGACGCCTAGTCAAGAAAGGGAATGCTTCCTTGCTCCAAGTTCTCATCAAATGGTCTGGGTTGCCAGCAGCAAGTGCTACTTGGCACCAGCTTGGGGACAAACTGAAACTTCAGGGGGAGCTCATGTCATAACTGCTAAGTTGAAGATCGCACCAGCACTAACAGGAGTACGTCTTCGAGGGAAGGAGGCACAATCAAGTGGTGGGATGGCGACCGAATACTCGGACCTGGCAGTGGGCTTGTAAGCACGGTTATATAACGTGCACAGTAGATAGTCCTGGGCATCCTTGAATTGATCCCCTTTTCGTCCTCCTCTGTACCCGGCTATATCTTCTTCTCCCCCATGACTTTCTATCTATGGAAATCGAGGTTCACCTATGGCAAGGATATGACAAAACTGCACTCCATTTTGATACCTTCCGTTCACTAACTGTGCTTGCTCCTAATTTTCTTATTGTTGCTTTCTACAAAATCATTTTTAATACTTGCAGATATGACATTTGACCAAGTTACCATACAATGCAAGGTCCGTTTGGACACATTGATGCAATTGGCTTCATGGCATCCGAAATTCTTCTCGCAGCTTTGTGCACTTAATTCTGGGTGTTTCTTCGCTTCTCCAATAATCTTCGCAAGAGCTAGGCATCTCTATTCACAGTGGCCTAATTTCAATCAACAAACTGTAGAAGAGTAAGAAGCATACACAGATGCAATGGACGGGCAATAAAGGCTGGTGTTGATCAAAACAATTACTATGTCGAATACCATAAACCAAACAATATGTGCTGCCAAGCAAATGAGTCGTGGTCAAGCAGGACTCCGTTGGCCAGTCGGCTGTTCCAAGCACTTGAAATAGAACTCTGGAAAGCACCGACTGAATAAATTGGCGGCCACCCCCATCACCTGCACAAAACCCGACAGAGACAACAAACTATATATGGCGACAGATTGATACTGTACAAAAGATGTTAAAAGACGGTATTGATGTACATGGGGCAAGGTTTCCCCTCTCTCCCAGACTACCAATTCCACATTTTAGCAAGCCAACATGGCCATTTACATCATTTCCATTCTAACTTTTAAACCAATGAATTAGGTAAGTGATGGCTGTTGTCCCACTAACAACTTGGGGAAACACCAATCACGATGAATGTTGCTGTACAAGCAAAGGGATGCAGAGTAAAACAAGTCAATCCCCACCATTCACCATTCTGTTACGGACAACAAGTTAAGAGACTTATAACTGATTTTCACCACAGCATGCAGCAACAGAGCCCTATATCTTTCAGCCAATGCAAACTAAACTGGGTTTTCTGAGCACAAGTTTCTTTTTCCAACGAATGGTGATTCCTATGATGCAAACAATTTGGTATTTACAGCAATGCAGAAGCGCCTCCTCCTTCAAACTTGCAGGTAATTCTGAACGACTGTCACTTCGCTCGGAAATCATGTCTGAATGTTGTGAGATTTTGAGTGAATCTGTCTCTGTTCTTTGGTTCCAAGCTCCTTGTGACATCAGTCATGAGCTTATCGAAACACTGTGAGAGGCGTTGTTGCTGATCTAAAGGCTGCAAACAACAGATGTGTTAGCTCTTACATCGATATAATTACAGTAACACAAGAAGGAAAATTGGAAGGATCAGCGTAACTATCATAGCATAACTCTAGTGAGATGACAGTGTTCAAACTACAGAAGATATCCTGTTTAAGGAAACAAACAAATAGTTCACCCAGTGTTATTTTTGACAGGGAGGCCCAGTATATTATTTATTTTCACATGTGCTACTTCCTCCGATCCATATTAATTGTCGCACACTTAGTACAACTTTAAGGGAGTACTTGAAATAGATTATTCCAGTACTATCGACAATTAAGATGTCATCAAAAGATAGTTCAGTTAGAAATATGTATTATCCTTGAAATAGATTATTCCAGTACTATATACAATTAAGATGTTAGCAAAAGATAGTTCAGTTAGAAATATGTACTCCCTCCGTCCGGAAATACTTGTCGGAGAAATGCATAAAAATAGATGTATCTAGAACTAAAATACATCTAGATACATTCATTCCTCCGACAAGTATTTCTGGACGGAGGGAGTATGATATTTCCTCACCAACTTGATATGCTTTACTACATGTGAAATCAAGATATCACAAGGTAACTTCAATAGACTAGTTGCAGCCTCTAGTATACTCCCTCCATCCGGAATTAACTGTCGCTGAAATGAAACGCGTCTAGATACACTCATTTCAGTGACAGTTAATTCCGGACGGAGGTTGTATTTTTTTCATACCAAACATAACTGGTACGTAAATATATTAAAAACTTCTATAGTTCATCTTCTCCTAAACATTTCCCACAGGAACAACGCTAATGGAGTTATAAGGATCACTTTTCATAAAGTTACTTATTCTGCAATGTGACTATCAAGCAAACATTGTTGAAAGCTTTGATGATATCTGCATATTCACAGTTTCTGGTGCAATCCTAAAAATTAATACCACCTAAGAAGAACACCTGGAACAAGAAACCTAGCCCTCCTGAATTACGTCAGATGTATGTGCCCATATGTACCATCTATTTGACAAAATGAAGTTCAACAAATGAAGAAAAATAAGGGGAAAGGACAAAATGTATAATGGAACTTAGAGCAAAAGAGCAATCTAACCTGTGATGCTAATACCTGTGATCTCAGATCACTAAACATCTGCATGCCAAAACAGAAAAATTAATCAAAATTACATGAAAACAGTACGAACTAGGAAGAGAAAGAGAGAACAGGAACATGGTTACTAACAACAATAATAAGAGAGGCACCTGTTCACTGATCATTATCAAACTAAGTATTGGTCTACTGAGACTCCACTGGTTACCCGCATCCTCGAAGATAATGATTTCAAAAAGTGACTTCAGTATCTGTTGCAGAAAAAATTATTATTATTATCATTACATAGCAACCTTTTCGAATATGGTACAAAAGTTTAGCGTCACAAACCTGAGGAAATAAACTGGGGAGCTCCCCAATATGTCGAGCAAGATTCAGTGCAGCTGGTGATGGTGGATTATCACCAGCTGTTATATTGTTAAAATAGAAAGCAGCCAAGCTATCAATGGCAGAAGCGCACTGCCAAAAGAAAAAAATAGAATGCATATAACCCAAACAGCAATAGTATCAGGCATATACATAAGTAACAGAAAGAATTTTTTGCAACAAAATGTGATAAACTAGCTTCAGGCATATACATAGTAGATAATAGAACTTCATTATTCTTTGTTGTGGTTACAAGTTGTGAAGCAAGTTATCCCTTAGAACACCATAACTCAGGCACTGATCCATCACTAGTGTCATGTTGTTATTACAGGAACATTTCCAGGTGGTAAAGAGAACCATAGTGACATACCTGTGTTGATATTCCTGTATCTAATCCTTTCAAGCCAGATTCAAGCGAGGTGACAATATGCACAAATGTGCTTGTGTCCAAATTGAGGACAGAATTGATAGTGATATGGTTGTTGAAAAGAACTTCCATATATCCATAGTATGCTTTTGAAAGCTGAAATAAATCAACAGCAATGATATGTAAAACAGATGCATCTACGTGACCACAAAATGCGGATTGTCACAACATGATCATCATGGAGGTCCGCGTATTTGCATATTGTCCATGGTTTAACCTACAAAAACATGATCCACACTACAAACAAAGGATACTACTACTCTTTAGACATGACCTATCATAACCAGCGCACAGCAAAAAAAAGCAAGGTGCAAACAAAGGATATGGCTTACAATCCTGACTCCTGTTTTTACATACTCCCTCTGGTCACTTTTATAAGACGTTTAGACAATTCAGACAGTGCCCAAAACAGTTCAGTGTCAGCTGTCCAAAACATCTTACAAAAAAGAACGGAGGCAGAATATTATATTTGATTGAAATGTAGAATAATACGGGTTGGAATACGAATTATACTGTTTTAAATCTTTAGGTCATAGAACAGAGCAAAAATTCCTCATGGAAAAGATTCTGGACACCACTACTTTCCATAAACCGTTCAGTATGTGAACCCTGGTTGCATATGCACCCACAGCATATTACTTTTAACACACCAACCATGTAAATACATGAGATTACTTTATTAAGAAAGGATTTACTCAGTCACATTGGTACCACAATTTTGGTTCAGTTTCCGATGACCGAACTGTTGCATATGCCAAGGATACACGTTCTATGTGAAAAAGAGACAACAACTTCACTTCTTCAGTGCTATAACACTTAACACAAATGTTTTCAGATAGCTAACAAACATAACATAGGAAAACAATCGTAACTAAATTCCAAAGATGGCATGAATAACTTGATACCTTTTTAAATGTCAATATGTCAGACAACGGAATTGACAGAGTCATCTTTAAAGATATATCAAGGGCATCCGCAAGTGCTCTGTCACCATAAAGCTCGAAGACACCAAAATTGACATAGTTCCCACATAGGGCTGCACATGCAATTCAAGTGAATGCCAGTCAAAAGAACAGTAAATTATCAGCAAGAAGAGATTACAATTCCACAACACGATTCAAATATTTTTATGTGACAACGATATAAACACAGCAATAAGCAGCACTATTATCTTATTATAACCCTAATAATGCAAATAAACCTCAGGTTAAAAACACGGCCCCATAAAACCTCCTAGAATCTGAATAAAGTTGCCTCCTACAACCAAAAGGCTTTTCACAGAAACCAGCCAAAATGTATAATTCACAAAATTTGCCCTTAATAGTCCCCTTGAAACAAGGATCTCTTTCAAGTGGCTGAAACAAATATACTACTACCACATAAGTCCTTGAACATTTGTATCATATACAATGAAATTAACATCGGCAAAAACGTAAGCAACCGGCGGTCACAAAAGAAAATATGTTTCAAAACACAATACGCATACTCACCCCTTGAAAGAACAGTCAATGAAATCCATATGCCTTTGTATTTACTTCTATAAATATTAGTGCCATTTGGAAGCAATAAAATCCGTGAACCATAAGCCACAATCAGCTTACTAATCTCCCGGAACAGAAGGATCCCATTTGGTGATGATGAATCAAATGTCAATCGTTGAGCCTTATTCAAAACAAATTCAGACATGAACTTAAGTAAGGGTGTGGTGACCTGCATGTGATGATGAATGAAGAGAAGATTAATAAGCCATGGATTCTAGATAACAAGGTTAAGCTCAATAAAAGCAAAGTGTCCCAAAAAATGTAACATTAGTGATCATTGACAATAACCTCTGGTTCATCAGTCAGCAGGGAGATGGCTCTCAACAGAAGAGGCATGCGAGACGGATACAACCAGTCAAATAGGAGGCCGTAAGTCCTGCGGCTGAATTAGATCAACAAAAGAGCAGTTAGTTTCCAAATTTTACAAATTATTGGAACACTTGTGTATGTTCAGAGAATACACCTGTTTGTGGCCATAGCAATGCCTCGTAGATCTCTCATCAAACCAGTAAATGCGTACTTTACAACATCAGTCCGGAAAGCAGCATCAGCACTTGCCTCCAAATTAACTGCAACCTATAGTAAAAACAAAGAAGAAAATCAGATAACAAATGTGATAAAAAATATATACTAACACAAAAATTACAAGCTATGCACCTGCAGAAGTGGCTCCATGAAACTTCGGAATTTTACTGGGCCATCCTCCATGAAGACCAAGCAGCCCAGGATGTAGTAGAAGTTAGTTCTACTGCGGACACATCTATATTCTTCAAGAAACGGAAAATTTTCCCGCTGGCAGTATGAATAGTCAAAACAGAATCATTTCCAAGACCGAGAAGTGCAGATATCTATCAAATGAAAGTAGTGTGAAGCACTTACAGAATGATTTGCAATAATGAACTTTGTACTCTCCAGCTTGAGAATAAGCTTTCCAGTCATATAGCTGCTATGGCAATACAAGATGAAAATAAAAATCATGATGCTAAACATGAGAAAATGAAAACTGAATACATAAATCTACAAGTTTACCCAGATGCAAGCTCCAGGAACAGTGACAGAGTATGATCAATAACATCTTCGCACTGTATACACATCAAAGGTTAGCAACACCTTATAGATCAAAGTCAAAGCTGAAATCAGTAAATGAATAGTCACCTCAGCATAGCACTTCAGATTTGTAGCTATTTTCCCAACAATGACGTTGAGTAAAACTAAATGGTCAGTCAGTCCAAGAAGTTCAGACAATCTTGCATACAACTGCTGCAGCAAAGAAGCAGTGCTTTATAATATGACAGAAAGGTATATCAAGATGCAGTACAAATAATATCAATCTGTCGTATAATTTCATGTTTCTAAACCTTTGAAGCATGCATGGCTTGGTCCCCTACATATGACCTTCTGAAATTTTGAACAAAGATGAGAATAGCTCGATCAAGCCTTTGCTTACTTATTTCTTGATATCTCTGCAAAGAAAAGATAATGAGTTACAATTCACATAATAAGCTTGTGCCGCTTATAAATAAATGCTGGTAAGCAAAGTAAAGCCCTGATCTGATGGCATGCCATATAAGGATGAAAGAACAACAACAAACTCATGCAAGTCCAGCAAACTGAAGATGAATTAACTGATTTTGCTCAGAACCAAGTTTAGAGAACCAAAAATGTTTTTGGTGAAATTGGTTTTAAACCACTAGATATCCAAAAAACCAATACATTGGCATACAAAGCAAATTATTTGGATTAAGGAACAAGCTCTATGGCCCTGTGGCAGATTGTGAGCATCACAGCAGGGCCCATGGCCATCCACAATCCTCAACCTCATCATTCATGCACATGCACCAGATCAGTAGCAGTTAGATCCAATCACGAGTCCTCAACAAACAAACCCTAGAACATAAGGAGAGGCTGCCATGTCACAAGCAACTCCTTGTGAATCCTTCTCCCTCTCCCTATCTCTCGCAGCCACAGCGAGAGCAAAGGCCGACGGCAACCATTGACATGGCCAGCAATTTTTGACAACCTGGTGTGATGAGCATCTCTTGGTTTCCAGGTGAGTGTATAATGTGTTTGACCACTTCAAGTCAGAGATATGTCCTTCTACCATGTAGCATGGTAAGGTGTTTCAGTCAAAGCTCGCTACTGGAGCAAACCTCGCACTACTCCCCAGCTCCGCACTACGAATTTGCAAATCTCAACAGACTGCCAGTGTTGAGCCAAGGAAGGAGGGGATGAGGCCAAGTCATCGTGCCCTGGGCAAAACGCGTGCTACAATGGGTCACAAATCTCACAAGGGTGAGACAACTCCAAAAACACGTCCGTAGTTCAGATTGCAGGCTGCAATTCTTTGTACGTGATCTAACGTGCATTGTGTTTTAACCAAAAACCCAAACCGAATTGTCACCAAAGTTTCAGTTTACAAAAAACTAGTACTAGCTGTTTCTGTTGCTGTTTTCAACTATGCAAATTAGTACAAAAACCAAAACCAAGTTTTCGCTTAACTGAATGTCCATACAAGTGAACCTAACAAGTAGCCCATACAAGTAGAGTATTTCAGTAACACGAGTGGCACTGGATGTAGGGTGCACGTCAAACAGTAAGTGTTTATGGGGGCTGTTGTTTCTGCCATTTCACTATACCCTCAAATTCATTATTTTTTTTGCCTAAAGTGAACCTAACAGGTAGCATTGGGACAAAAATATGGTTGCTGTAAAGAAAACTGAACACTTCCAAAATTAGTCATTTGAAGAAGGGCAGTTGCAATTTTACAAGGGAATGGAGAAATAGGTGGTTGGACATTTATGGTATAGCTGGGCAAAAGGTCAACACTGTTAAACTGTGAAGATTCTTGAAAAATAATGTTGTTCCAAAAACCAAAAGAACATGTCTAATAGCATTACCATTACTACGTATGCAGGCATCTATATCAGATAGCACATAAAAAAGGAAAATCATCCTGCTAGCAAACTAGCTCATCCTTCATGTCAAGCGACGAGATAGTTTCACCTAACCTGTGCGTGCACCCCTGTGTCAGTAATATTTATCAACTGTAACACACGAGCCGCAAGTTCCGCATCGAATAACTCCTGTGAATCTTGGCTGCAGAAGAAAATGGCGAACCTTGTTTGTGAAAAGAATATTAGAAAAAGAGAAGGCAAACAGCAAACAAAATTAATTACTCACCTGCAACCCACAGTCTGCCTAATCTTGAGAATAGCTGCAATTATGTGGACCATCCATGCAATTTGCCCTTCAATGACAGACAGCTCAGCTGCATCTCCAGAAGCTGGTAATCTTGACCTTGCCTGTACAAATATTTTACTTTGAATCTCTTCTCGAATAAGAAAAATGAGAAACAAAACTGACATACCGTATAAGCTTGTAGAAGAGGCTCCATGATATTAATGATGAAGAGGCTACAGCTTTCATACTGCAAACTCACCAAAAGAAAGTAACTATCAGGGCATGCAATATAAAAAAATTAAGCAAGTCCAAAAATCCCAAAAAAACAAGGACTTTCTTTTTCTAGAGAACATGCAAAGCCTTGCATGTAAATTTCTTGGAAGAAACAACAACATATAGAAGGGAAGGCCGCCAAGAGGTCACAAAGCCTCTCAGCGAACAAGCCGGGCCAAAAAAACAACAATGTCCTAAGGGGTTTCACGTAACTACTGCATCCTGATGTCAAGGAAATCAGTGATTGATGTAATTCTATAGAAGGCAAACAGATAAAAGGAAGCCGGCGTTTTGCTACAGAAAAACTTATATTTAAAAAGGCACAATCACGTTTAGGAAACAATGAAATCGGATATAAACACATGTATAACAATCCATGAATGCATGAAATATAAATCAAAATGAATCAATGAAAAGGGGGTCAATGATTACAGGAATTGGTAGAACAATCATTTAACCACTGCATCCTACTATCAAAGAAATCACTTGTGATTGAAGTAATTCTATAGAAGGCAAATAGATAAAAAGTAGCAGAAGATTTGCTAAAAAACTTATTTAAAAAGGCACAATAGCATTTAGGAAACAATGAAATCAGATATAAACACTCGTAGTGGTGAGTGGTGACTGGTGACTGGACATGCATAACAACTCCATCCAAATCTCAATTGAAGGAATTATAAGCCTTCGTATATACGTCCACCATTCTATAGAAATATAAATCAAAATGAATCGAAGAAAAGGGGGTTGATGATTATGGGAATCAGTAGAACAATCCTAATCAAAGTATCAAACCCTCATACCGAGTTGAAGGGCCTACAGCTACAATCTGTAAGGAAGAAATTGTATCATGGTTCATAGTAAGAAATAGTGCAGGTAAAGAATTATGGATGAATTTTATACCTCAACGATCTCATATACTGAAATGTAACTTAAAATAGTTTTACACGAGTTGTCCAGATTTCTCTAATAGATCAGGGTGTAGAGTACATATATTCCTTCACATCAGTCAGTCCAAAACTCAGAGTTGAACAACACAGTTGATTCAGCAAAAATATCATGTGTGGTCACTAAAATTTCGTCAACAACTTAACAAATGCAACAAGATGAAGACTATAATGCTTGTCTGCTGCCTTATCTTTGTGTAGACTCTGAATTCAAACAAAGCACTCAATGTAGAGAATATTCTGAGGTTGTGAACAGTTTGTCAGCATCTTAAAAAATCAAGATGAGTAGCAGAATGGTCCTCTATTGCATTATCTATGTGTAGATTGCGCTGTTTTGGCAGCCCGAAAACTCTTGAGTTGAATACATAAGCTTACTGGACATGCTAGTGAGAGCACAAAGGTAAATATCACATGCTCGATCCAAAACTGACACATGCAAACCCCTTAGCCACATTTACTGAAAAACTGGAATAGGGGCTAAATACAACTGATGGAATGCATCCAGATGAGAAAGCAAATAAGGCATCTTATTTTCAGTTTACGAAAAGCTGGAATGTGTCCATGTTTACCGAGTCAAATCAATGTTTTGAATACAAAAGATATAATATATTAAATCAGAAAGAAAAAATTATGATGTAGCAGCACCTTGAATCTACAAAGATAAGGAAGACTCTCCAGCTGATCCTGGAGACTTTCCGCATTTTCTAATGGATTATCTGGGTCTGGTGAGTTGTCCGCAAAGCTGGCCTGTGATGAACAGAAATGACATAATAATAAGAATGGCAAACAGTTTCTTCTTAGACTGAAATAAAAAAGTAGTTGACCTCTCACAGAAGAAGGTACCTGGACAGAATTAATTCTAGAAGTGATAAAACCCTCCGTAATTTTGGGTACAGTTTCATCAAGCAGACTTGGTGTATCGCCTTTCAAGTAAGGCACAGATGTCACCAGCCTTGACCAGAGACTTAAAAGATAGTAGACGCTATTACTGGCCCACTACAAAATAAATAATTGGTATCATACCAAAGTCACAACACGCAACAATCAACAAAGATAAAGTGAGCAAGAAGAAAGACAAACCTGCCATGATAGCAACGATTTAGTTGTAAATTCTGCTACGAGACCAAGCCATTCACCATAGAACTCAACATTCAGAAGCTCTGATAACTGCGAGGTATAATAGATCAAATGTTCAAAACATTTAATAAAAAATCGAATAATTCCTAGCCTGAAGGATCCCTCTTCTACCGAGGCATCACACATGGGGCATAAAATCAGTACAAACATGAAGTAAGCTAATTAATAATTTGACCCAAAAATGGATAACAACCAAATTTAAACCAAATCACCTGGATGTAGGCATTCCCAATATGACATAAATTAGATTCACAAAAATAAACAACTAGGGAGTATCACAGAATAATATGATACAGTTTGATAGAATGTTGCTTCAATCACAAATCACAGATTAAGTTGCACTATTTTCGACTAAACAAATCAATTCATGGCAAACTTTGAATAGAAAAACAACATTAATATGTTTTCGCTTGAAGACAAGTAAAATTGCAATTTGAACATAACAACAGAAATAAGTCATAGCTCACTAATACATGGTATATTTGGCAAGAGAAAAACAACTACAACCATACAAAACTGAGAGATGTCATTATCCAGCAACAAGTTTATTTACAAAAATGAACCCCAAAAATATACAAAAATGGAACCCCCAAAAACATCATACATGGGGGAGCCATAAACCACAACAGGTCACCACTTAAGACATTGACAAGAATAATGATCGTGATATGAATACAATGTTCCATCAAGTACAGTGATGTTTGTTTATGGCTACCATTTCAAATAATACATCAGCAGTCACAGCACAGAATGATGGAACTCAAGTATAGCATAATTGGTTGACCGATTTTTGTCATTGATAAAGCTAAAAGATTTGGAGAAGCTACAAAACCAAAATAGTACTAGCTCATGCATCCAATACCAGGAGAGCGAACTTTGGTAAAAACTACATGCATACTTCACAGCTGTTGCATCACTATCATTACTGCAATGGATAAGTTTGTCTGTAGTCTACTAAATACTTAAAGAAACAAATATAAACATAAACATATCTTTGGTCACAGAACAGACAAGAATTGAAGTAGGGTTATTCTTAATTTAAGTAACAATATCACAACCTGGTAATTCACTTTAAAACGTCCCAGAAGACGGCAGAACTCATGGTAATTTCCATGATCAGCGAGACCTGTTAATGGTAAGTCAAAATAAATTACATAAAATTATTTAATTCTTTCCACAGGTGCATCGGTAAGCTATGACTTGTAATTCAATTCAAGACTTTAGGTTCATGCAACTAGTAATTAGCTAGTCAACTTAAATGCTTCTTAACTGGTGAATAACAGGTTTGTTCCCTTCACTAAAGGACTTCAATCTAAGACTATTGTTCTGAACTGAAAAACAGCACTATTAACAATCTTGCAAGCAAAACATAGAAGTGCTAAACCTTGGCCTGTTTGGAGTATCTCCCTGGTGCCTGACATCAGATGTGAGAGAAACTGGGACCTGGCAGGGTCTTCCACAAAAAGACTTCGCCTGACAGAAGCAAGTCTGACAAGACATTCCAAAGCCTGTAGAAAACAAGGCCCATGCACAGATACATAAGACAAGCATTTCTCGAAGAAAAAAATCGATGTAAAATTCATGACAAAATTAAAATATGCTTCTCAGACTCAGATATCACCAGGAAAATACTGCTGCTACATCGGAGTCAATCAAAATATTAAACATCAATATTTCATGACTTGCAGGTTCTAATAGCTAGTAACATACCAATACTAAATACTCCCTCCGTTCCTAAATTTAAGTCTTTGTAGAGATTCCACTATAAACCACATACGGATGTATATAGATGCATTTTAGAGTGTAGATTCACTCACTTTGCTCCGTATGTAGTCCATAGTGGAATCTCTACAAAGACTTATATTTAGGAACGGAGGGAGTATATAATACCCAGCCAACCAGAAGGTCGTTTAAGCATGCAGAACCGTGGATTACTGGTGGTACATTTGCAGAATGTACTACTGATAACACAGCATTTAGATCACTTAAAATGTACCTCTTTTGAAACAGATGTATCATTGACTTTGTAGTAGTCAAAAAAGATCTGAACAGTGGAAGGATCTTGAAGGAGAGGCCTCCAGGATGCAGGAAGCTGCATGAAGATATAAATATGCGTAAACTACAGGAAAAGGCAAAAAAAAAAAGTGTCCATTTAATAGGAAGCTAAAAATTAAGCAACCAATATACCTGCACTGTTCCAAATTCTTCAGAGCTCTCATCCACTGGAGAACCAACAAAGTCAAATGACAAGCACCTCAATGCAAGCGAAATAGGAACACGCCTTAGCTCATCTGGTACTGTAATTTAAGAAGAATTGTATTAGTTGGTGGAAATGAAATCAGAGTAGGTATTCTAATAAAGTCTACTGGAATGACACATCATGCCCACGTAACACCTCGAACATCACCTTCACTTTTCAGTTGGTGTAATGAGGTAAGAGAAATTTGGAAAATCTGCAGAAGAAACTGGTCCTTGAATGAAGTTGCAATTTTTCTGTGAAGTGTCAAAGGCATTGCAGAGTTTGCCTACATGCATAAGAAAGATAATAAACATTCAACTTCCTCATACAGTATGCTTAAGAAAGGGAAATGATTGATACAAGAAATGAGCATTACACTATTAATAGTACTGAAAAAAGGAAAATAAGTCAACTATAACAACTAAAAATCATGACCAGAAGCAATGATGCTAGTCATAAACACCAAAAGCTAAAGGTAGTTTCCAATATGACTAGAACAGTTAACTGTATACCGATAACTTTAATTGGTCCAACTATTCATAGAGTGGTTACAGAAACACAAAGAAGTAATGTGTTCAATTGAAACTAGTAGAGAGTAGAGATGCAATTAGGATATTTTTCTTTTGCGTTAAGCTAGTAAGCTAGCTATCAATGTGCCAGAACAATGACTAGGTTTCGAGATCTTATGGGTTTCAACTCTAGCCTACCCCAACCCTAAGCTATGTGTATTCTTTATTCATGTTATGAAGAGCACAACACTTGGTTCCACCTTCAATGCAAACGGAACTCCCGTTATGAGGAGTTGAAAGTAACGTTCAATCATCTATCCAGAAGTAACAACAAAAGGCGGAAAAGGAAAAAAAGGCCATAAAAAAATTGGATGAGAGGTCATACTAACAGATGACCTGCAACAGCTTCAAGCAGTTGTAAAACTGTCAGACTTCGCCCACTAGCAACTAAGTGAGATCGCACCTATCACGATTGATACTAAATCCCTTCTAAAAAATTAGTGCGCATGTGGAATCCATATAGGGTATGGAGTAAATTAGAGAATTTATTCCAAAAATAAGAAAGCATGCACGCATACAACAGATGTAAACCAGTAATTAATCTCTGAATATGTACAAGATACAGGCTGTCTGGAGAAGAGACCAACTTTGACTGATAGCCATCAAATCTGTGGGATGAATAATCAGGATGAATGGATCCACTTTCCCCGTATATCTCAAACTTAAACTTGTAGTTTCTAAAATTAGCATGGAGATATAAATGAAGATTGAACATCGGTGAGCCAACCATCCCTATTAATTAATACTCCCTCAGTTTCTTTTTACTTCGCGTATAAGTTTTGGTCAAAGTCAAACTACACAAAGTTTGACCAAATTTATATTAAAAAATATGAACATCTACAATACTTAAACTATATAATATGAAAATACATTTCATGGTGCATCTGAAAATGTTGATTTCATATTGTGAATGTTGATATTTTTTAATATAAAGTTAGTCAAACTATGCAAAGCTTGACTTTGACCAAACCTTATATGCAGACTAAAAAGAAACAGAGGGAGTATCAAATACACCTGCTTATTAATATTGGTAGGATTAAACAGTAATATTCTAACCATTAGACTAGTCACAATGGGTAGTAACTTAGACTAGTAACATGCAACACTTCATTTATTAGGTTGTAGACTCATCTTGTCCTGGTATGTGTGATGTTACAGTAACTAGCTATGTTACCACATGCCCCTCTTTCCTCATTAATTACTCGCCACATCATCTGTTTTGCCTAGAGATGTGTGATGTTACCACCTATGTTACTCCCACTGTGGGTAGTCTTAGGACTGTGCATGCTCTTTTGCATGCCAATAATGACATCTAGTACGAATGTAGTGAGCCACATTGTTTACAAGGCGTCCTGCCTTAGACGCTTAGGCGATAAGGCGCCCTGGCAGCGCCTTACAAATATGCCCGCTTTAGGCGCTTAGGCGTCAGAGCAGGTGGTGCTCGCTTTAGGTCGCCTTTTTTTTGCGGGAGCGCTTTAGGTCGGCTTAACACCTTATAAACAATGGTGAGTGGTAAGTCCATCGTGTTCGCTAGTACTTATACACTCTTAACTCACACACAGTGTCCTATGAATGTACGTGTTAGTGGTTCTATGCCCATGGAAGCTAGATATATCCGTCAATAAAACTGTGCATGACGAATAACGTTAGACAACAAAAATATTGTGCAGCATTATAGAAGCAACAATGTCAACACCTTTTTTGGGAAGTCAACCAATGTATTAAGTGTTAATATAAATGCCTAACCATATTGAATAGAGAAGAAACCGTTTATGGAAACAAGATATACAGTACAAAATTTTCCAGATCTCACCTGGTTCATTTCCATTACGAGAAAATTTAGTATCTTCAATCCTATTAAATAGTGATCCTGAGATGCCTGAAGACATAAGCATAAGCAACAAATTTAGAAAACTGAATCAGATAACATTTGACACGGCATGATCTAAAAAAGTTCCAAGTGAAATTTTATTGCGGAAACCTGCTTCATTTCAATTCGCTTTCTGTAAATAGGTTGATTGTAATTGGCACTATGCTACATGCTAAAGACATGCAATCAGGTTTTGGCATGAACAAGACTTCTGCTTCATAAAACCAAAGGTGTTTTAGAAAGTTCAATTCATCACACTGACTTGTCACCCTCTTTGCTTTTTTGTATCTGGAAATGGAAATAACTATACTACAAGTACACAGCACAAGAAAGTGCATTTTGGAGCAATTAAAAATGTGATAAAATAACTCACACCGTACCAGTTCTCGGTATAATTATCAACTGAAACACTGTTAAATTTGAAAGCTGGTGCTTGCTCCTCATAGTACATTAAGAAAATCAAGTTCGATTTACCAAGGAGATGCAAAACCAAAATAATAACTCTGTTAAATACCTCCAAGAAGTTAAATTCTTAAAGCCATCAGGAATTAAGCACTATATATTTTGCTTACAACTTACCGTCTTTCTGTCTAATGAGAGTCATAACCATTGTTTATAAGGCAGTAAGGCGACCTAAGGCAAGCACCAACCGCCCTGACAGCTAAGCGACGCCTAAGTGCCTAAAGCTGGCATAATTGCAAGGCGTTGCCTGGGCACCTTGCCGCCTAAGAGTCACCTAGGCATCCAAGGCGGGACACCTTATAAACAATGGTCATAACATCCATACATTTTCACACGCAGATGCATATGTATCTGGCACAGCTGGTTATATTTTGACGGTTGGTTCTGAGGAGAAGGTTTCAGTCAACTATGACATATGGAGTCCTTACTTCAAACATGACACAACTCTACTTTAAGCAACAATACTTGTCCCAGGTATGGAGTCCATACTTAATCATGATAGGAAATTAGGCAACTCCATTACGAATGCAAAAAAACGCAAGAAATACTTACCAGAGCTAAGAAATCTGTTGCTTCTTTAAAAATCTCTCTGAATCTGTCGTCATCAAACCATCCAAATTTTGTTATCCGACATGCAAGCTGAATTAGGGAAATAGTCACAAAGTTCTGCAATTTAGGTCCTCTTGCCGCAAGGTAGTTCATGACATAATTCCCTTCACACAGATTACAAATAGATTAGTCTTTAATTAGGACAAAAAATGGCGCAGAGCACAAGTGTGTTAGGGAGGATAGAGATAAATAAGTTATCTATTTCGGCTAAAATGCATAAACATAAAAATTGAGATAAAATGAACATAAATACTTATCCCTTTCAGGTATGCTACAGAAGCACAAAAAAAGGTAAGGATAGAGTATGTACATTATCATTTCAGCTTTGTAATAAACATAAATGCTTTTAAAGACAAATAAAAATAAATTGTGAATCAAGGAAATGACAAAACTTATTCATTTGGTAACTTATACTCAACATCTGTAAATGCCCAACTACCTTGCATGGTTACATGACAAGTACAACACACACATGAATGTGAAGATATAGAAAGAGACATAAAGCCAACATGCCATGCAGATGCAACAGTTGAAAGAATCAAAACTCAATGACATGCAATATCATGCTATGTTGTCGGAAAAGAAACATTACGGATATCAAGGCGCAATTGTAGAGAAAGACTGCGATCTGACACTTGCTTCACCAAGCTTGTACTGGCCAACATCAAGGCATATGGAGTTGACGCATTGTCCAATATATATTGGCACTGCGAAATGTAGTCTCTGTTCTCTGAGAAGCACTTGAGCGTACTTTCTGCATGTGCTCTCTCAGCCGAGTCTCTAGAGTTGTAAAGCTTTTCGCACAACACCTCTAACTGTGCTAGGCTCTCCATTGAAGACATGAACAAGGAGCTCCAATTTGCCGTTTGATCAAGTATCCAGGATTAATATGCCACCAGGTTCTGAATTAATATCCACGAATTTGCATGAATGGTCATCACAAACTTAAAGTTAATGCATTAGGTATTCGCTTCAGTAGGGAACTTAAAAAGTACCATAAAAGCTCTGAAGCTGAAATATATGATTCTAGCACATGAAGAAGGATTGTCACAATACATTCATATTACAAGAGAAATGTTCCAACAACAGAGTTTCTCAGGTACAGTCTTTTCAGTGAAGCTTAATCAAAGATTAAGACACAAGACACAAGAGAAAACACCTAACAAACACTTAAATCGCCAATACCAGCCACAATCAGCCTGGGGTTGAGTGATCTGCACGGATGGAAATGCAAGACTCAGTGATGGCTAAAGAAGCACAATGACAAAATAATCATCTACCAAGAAGTTTCTGTTGCATTTTCTATAATGCACAAGTGCTCTCTAACACAAACACCCAGGGGTACAGCAAAACATAATGGCAGAGTGGCAACCTTAAAAATTAACTAAATGATGCATCTGTAAGCCATTCTATTTTACAGAGCACAAACAAACACAAATACCAGATCACAGGTATTGAACAGCACGATGAGATGACAAGTTGACAAGTATTTTGAACAGGAAATGCATGCTGCAATTGCTATGCAAATTATTCATACAAAACCCATTTCGGTATATATGCAAATTGGCAAAAGAATCACAACACTAGAAGCTTGTGGTATCATCCCCTAATCCTCAAAGCACCCATCCGATTGCAACATAATAGCGTCAATGCATCAAAATCGTTCTACTTCGCCTCCTTATCCAAGGATCTAAGCACATCACGAGCCACGAGAAAGCAAAGCCGAAGATCCGATCACCATCAGAGAACAAACCAAGCAATCATCTACCCATAAACGACCACGTAAGCATCCTCGGGAGATCCGGCGAACTCCCAACACGTCGAGATCCCCCGAACCCCGAGCGACCCCGCCGAATTCCACGGCATTCCAATCCTAAAACGCCGGAACGGGCACCGCGTTGGCGGCCTGAGCTACCACCACGGGCCCGATCGAGCTCCCCGCGCTGACGAGAGGCGAAATCGCGGCACAGGCAACTCTACGGTAGACGTCGGGCAGCAAAAGCATCGCGGCCGCGGCGATCGGGGGCGTGCCGGACCTACCTTATCCCCGTGCCTGCGGAGTCCGCGGAGGTCACTGTCCGACGGCGGCTGTGGTGGCTAGGTCTAAGGCTGCCGTCTCGGCGTGGGGATCGGAGGCGTGCGTTTTTGGGTGAGGGAGGGGTGTGGGAAACGGAAATGAGGAAGCTAAATAGGAGCGAGGACGACGGGGTGGGGGTGGGGTGGGGAGCGTGTGTGCGTGCAACGGTGGGGAGTGGGAGGGGATGATGTGCGGCGCTGTGGTGTGCCGGTGACGGGAAGTGATGGGCCGGGTTGGACTTTGCGTCTGGAGATTTCTCTGCTAGGGTTCATCCACGCACGCATCATCACTTTTGCTAGCCTATCGTCCGGTACAGCTTACGACAATGTTATTTTCTTTCTCTTTGTTTTACACAAAATACAGGTTGCTACAAGAATTCATTTTTTTTAAACACGCAGGAGATAGTAGTCCCAAATTACAAGAGTTGTGGGTCAGCATCATAGCCCACAAGACGGTAGACCTACTGTGGCACCTGAGCTCGAGCTAAGTCGGGGGTAATTCTCTTAAGACTACTGTTCCCCACCTTCTGCCACTCATAGTCATAGCAAGTGTTTCAAATAGTGTCGCCAACAAAGTGTGGCAGTTCGGCTTTGTAGCAAAGTTGCTACAAGATTCATGTAGGCTATCGTCCGCTACTGCTGCTTACGTCAACTGTATTTTCTCCCAAATGATAAATGGCACAACGTGTAGCACGAATCACTCCGATCCTAACGTTTTTTACAACTAAAGTTGTTACGTGGAAAGAAAAAGCTGAAATTTGTCATCCAAAAAGAAGTTGTCATGCTTGACAACTAAAGTTGTCATCCTCGCGACACTAAACTTGTCATAAAAATGTTGTAAGTTGCCATGTGTTTGTGCCACATGTGTGACACTTGTCAGGATCCTATTTTCTTTCTCTTTGTTTTACACAAAATACGGGTTGCTACAAGATTCATGCAGGCTATCGTCCGGTGCTGCTGCTTGCGTCAACTGTATTTTCTCCCAAATGATAAGTGTCACACGTGTGGCACGAAGCACTCTGATCCTGACATTTTTTACAACTAAAGTTGTTATCTGAAAAGAAAAAAACTGAAACTTGTCATCCGAAAAGAAGTTGTCATGCTTGACAACTAACGTGGTCATCCCCGCGACACTAAACTTGCCATAAAAACGTTGAAAGTTGTCACGTGTTCGTGCCACATGTGTGACACTTGTGATGATCCTTTTTTCTTTCTCTTTGTTTTATTCAAAATACGGGTTGCTACAAGATTCATGTAAGCTTATATTTATTAGTATTGTTTATGTTTGTACATTTAAGAGAAAAATATTGCTAATTTCGTCCTCGGGTAAATGGAGTACAATTATTGACTATTAACTAAGACACAATCTACATAGATATTATCATCATCATACGTCGTTGAAACGAAAGAAGGGGCAAAAGGTTGCCTCAAAGTATTGCAAATAGTAAAATATACTCTCTCCGCCCCGAAAAACATGTCGTGGGCACAGTTCATGGGTGATTTTGCAAAAAAGCCCTCGTAGTTTTAAAATCGTCTGAAAGAAGCCCCTCCGCCCCCTGTCTTCTTCCTCCGTCGTCGATAGGGCCGGCGCCGCCCAGCTGCCGCCGTCGTCGTCATCGCCGCCCATCAGGAAGTGCTCCGCCGCCGTCGCCAAGTACCTGCTCCGCCGCCTCCACCGCTCAGACCTGCGTCACCGCGATCCCCTCCCGCCTCGATTACCTGCGGGCGTCGTCGGGACCTCCGGCCACGTCCTCCTCGAGCTCGCGGGCGTCCACCTCGAGCTCCAGCGCATCCTCCTCAAGCTCCAGCGCATCCTCCTCGAGCTCCCGCGTGTGCGCCGCCGCAATTCCTCCCGGCTGCGATCCCCTACGGGCGTCGCCGGAAATTGCCTCCACGATCCGGTGGACCAGGAGCTCGCGCGCTGCCTCCTCGATCTCCCACGCGTCCTCCTCAATCTCCTGCGTGAGCCCGTGCAACTCCTTCTCCTCTGCCCGCGCGCTCGTGCGGCTGCTTCTCCCCTACCGCCGGTGGAGCTCCTCTGCCCGTACAGCTTCTGCTCGTCTACTAGTACTGCTGCTGCTCGTCTGCCGGTGTTGCCGCCAGAGCTCCTGCTCGTCAGAAGGAAGAAGGTACCGTAAGGAGTTGCTCCTCTGCTCCCTGTGCTGAATATGATCAGTGTACTAAGGAGTTGCTGCTCTGCTCCTGTTCATCAGGAAGAACAATGTTAACTGAATATGATTAGTGTTAACTGAAAAAAATCAGTAGATATCAGCAGAGCAAATTATGATCTGAACAAACACTGTCAAGTGTAAACTGTACTCCAGGGAAAGGTATGGAGTGGATGTGGAGTGTAAACTGTCAAGTGTCAATTATGATCAGAGTATAATTCAGCCAGTCAAGTGTCAATTATGATCAGAGTATAATTCAGTCAGTCAATGGGAATTTATAAAGCTCTTTATCTTCATCTTGCTCTGTTATGGGGACATGGCAGACCAAAACCTCACAGTTTTTAGGATTCATTGGTCTCCAAACCTGAACAATAGAAAGCAACTTGGTGTTAGGATCGACAACCACCACTACCAAAATTCCTATTCGGCCTAGTTGTAGTTGTAGATCCAAACCAAACAGACTACTCGGCGCCATGACGCAAACATGTGCCTAACAGAAGATGGGAATTGATGATAGTCAACATCTTTGGTAAACCAGGCATTAGATAATCAACTTCAAGAATTGTGTATTTTGCATGCTCCCCTTCCACACACCCGGACTAACCATAACCAGGTTTCTATCTAGAGATCAGACGATCATATATTTTGTCTTATTTAAAGCTATATAAGAGAACCTTTTTTTTAGAAAGAGTTGATAAGAGAACCTTCTTTTGCCTGCAATTTCCATTGTACATTTACTATGTCGGGGAGTAGAATTTTCCCCGACATGTCTGAATGTCAGATCCATTTTACGAAGCTGGCTTATCAAGCTATATCAAGGAATGTAAGCTTTTCTTTAAAAAAAGGAATGTAAGTTGAGTAGCATGAACCAAAGCAAAACTCTAATAGAACTGTCCAAAACATGACACATGAAAGATGTCTAATAATCTAATGCAGGTCACAAACTCCATTGTTAGGTTTACATACAGGAACCCAAATGATGCTGAATTGCTTGCTGACTACGCTGATTATCAATTGCGAAAATCGAATCACAATCTGAAGAGTCAGTCAGGTGTTTGTACGGAAGGAGTAGGCTGAAGATGATTACAGTTTACATACAGCACAGGAAAACACAAGCTTGCACAGGCTGAATAAGGCACCACCTCACAAGATGTCATAATTTTGTTAAATATCTAAACTCGGCCATAATTCAGTTGAACATGCAAGGAAACATTTAACTTGTGATGTCAGTGAAAACATCACCAGACTGTTAAAATTCAGTTAAAAGATCTGTACCTTGATGCAGACTAAAGGGAGTAGGTTAACTGATTTGGTCCTGTGGCTGGTCAAACTGTACCATGCCAAAGTATTTCCTGTAGAGAGAAAAAACAAAAATAAGCAAACATAAATTGATTGGAATGTGTTGTAGTTTCACTAGGAGTAGTTTATATGCAAAGGTAATAAATCAGTTTTGATTCTATTGACAGGAGTATATTTTTCTTGACACTTTTCTACCACAGGCATGCAAAGGTAATAATTTGGATTAATTTTAGTTATTTGAATTAATTTAGAATATTTGGATTTATTTCAATGAGGCATGCTAATGTCACAATCAGTATACTTTTAAGGTTAGTGGCAAGCAAGGCCTTTGCTAATCTGTATGCTTGGCAAGCAAGGCCTTTGCTAATCCCATATCATCAGTTAGATGATACTCCAAATTGCAATCTACTGATGATATGAGATTATCTTCTACTGCAATTGCAATCTAGCTTTAGTAAAAAAGCAAGAGTCCCTTGTATGGAGTTAACTGAAAACTGAACATGTTCTAAAGTTTTGAGTAAGCTGGAGCGGTACAAAAGCAAGTCTAAAGTTTTGAGTACATGCTGTAAAAATTTCTACTGAATTTACTCCATGTTCTAAATAGAGTACTCCTATATTAATACAGCAATCTACCATAACTACTCCATGCCAGAACTACTCCATGATCTTGAAATCTGAAGTCCAAGAAATCTACCAGAACTACTCCATGATGAGTACTCCAGGCCATTGTCTGAGACACAATTTGAAATTTGCCAACACAATTTGTTCTACTGGATCTACAGTAAATAAATTTGAGAGCACATTTTCTTCAGTCCCTCACTAACAACACAAATTTTTTGGATGCATTCAACTTGAACATGGAGTATTTTCAGCAAAAAAACTTGAGTATGGCAGCATTTTCTGCAAAAAACATCTTGAGCATGAAGTATAAGGGGTATTTTCACCAACTTAGAGAGAGTATTTGAAAATTTGGTCACTACAGGACCACTACACTACTCCAGGTCACTACTGTTCAGAAACAAACTTGGAAAGGTAATAAATCAGTTTTGATTCTATTGACAGGAGCACATGAATAAGAACTCTGTCTAAACATTCAGTTTATACGTCAACATTAAACTGTCTAAATACTCATGTACAGTACTGTGCCATTCAGTTTATTGACAGGAGTATTCAGTATGCTATTGACAGGAGTAGTAGTATCTCAACAAGCAGTACTCGCTGCTATGGTGCGGCCATGGATGCATGAAACAAGTTTAAAGACAAATTTAAATGATGCTGTGATTCAAAAATTAAATGGAAAAAGCTCAAGATGATTAATCATGACTACTGTCACATGACAGATTACTCCTGTACACTATTGTGCCATTTTATAAGTGCAGACTAGTTCTATAAGTGCACACTAATTCTAGAAGTGCAGATGTTTAGTTGTGACATTATACAGGAGGAATATTCAGTCTAATTCAGCAGTTGAGAATGCAGTTGTTTAGTGCAATTGAAAATGCAGCAATTCAGGAATCACCTGAATCAATTCAGACCACTGCTGAAGATGTCCTTGAACTGCCACTCCTTCCACCTGAAGATGTTGCCACTCCTTCCAATCACAAACTTTCAGACCAAAGCACACACAACAATCCACCAGAAGATGTCGCCACTCCTCGAACTGCCACCACACGCGCCTAATCGTTGGCCTTGAGCGAAGCCGCCGAAAATCGACCTACTCAGTCACCAGTAACCATTGCTAAGTTTCAGAGTTCATTTCAGAAAAGAAAAAACAAAGTTTCAGAGTTCATTTCAGAAAAGAAAAAATGAAGTTTCAGAGTTTGGAGTTGGGATGGATGGGGTGAGGGGCGAACCTGGGCTTGCGCCGGCGGCCGCCCTCACGGAGTCGCCGACGCCGCTTCTCCCCGGAAATAGAGTTTGCGGCGAGCTGAGGGGCAAACCCCCGGTAGCCGCACGAAGACGAGCTCACGGAGTTGCCTCCCCACCTCGCAACGCACAGAGGGGTTAACGCATGGAGACGAGCTCGCTGACGTCGCCCATCGGCTTCTCCCTGGAGACAGAGCTCGCGCCGCCGCTCCAGTCACTGGCTGCGCCGCCGGCTTGTCCCTATCCTCGAATGCCTGTAGAAATCTAGGATGATGAAGAAGAAATTGGGTGGACATGGCCCGAACAATCCAAGAAGATAAAAGAAGAAATTGTATGGGCGCAGTAGATCAAAGGGAGGAGAAGGGGAAAAAGGAGACCTTTGACTCCGGCGGGCTACTTGGTGAGCTCCTCCACCTGCCTCTTTGCAATCCGCCGAGCAGCCGCCGCGCCAGGAATGCGAGAAAGGAGGGCGCCTCGCTGCCGTGCCCCGGTGAGGTAAACACATGGCCGTCGGACAGGAACGGCAGGAGGATCGACAAAAAAAACGCGTGCTTCACGTTGGGGAACGAGGCGGGGAATGAGGCGGCGTGGGGCGT
>NC_057801.1:274594091-274599750 GCF_018294505.1 Triticum aestivum
GGAGCGGTGGCGGAGAGGGGCGGCGGGGGCGGCGTGGGGCGGGAGGAGCGGTGGCGGAGAGGGGCGGCAAGGCGGCGCCCGTCGTCGGGTTCGGCCGGGAGAGAGTGAGAGCGAGAGCGAGGAAGAAGAGGGACCTCGGGTTCGGTCGGGAAAACGTGGAGGACTAAATTGCAAATATCCACTCGCGACATGTTTTTGGGGACGGAGGGAGTACATTGGATTAGACTAACTAATACTAGATAAATTTGCTTGGTTTGGATTTTGTACGTCACAAACTGATGAAGGAGGGGAAAATGATCGTTGGTGAGAGAAGCTCTTGCGACGCGCTCGCCTCGCCCCTCATCCTATGCGCCGCCGTCGGAAGGGAGACACCGGCGGCCGGCACGTTGGGTGGGGCGGGCGGGGAGGGCACGTCAGTGACGGTGGGTCCTGGACATGGGGGCGGCGACCGTTTCTGGGCGCTGGGGGAGGATTCAGAGGATGAAGATGATGGGGAGTGTGGATCTGGGGAACGGGAGCAGACGGGCTCTAGTGTGGAGCGTGTGGCTGATCCGGTGCCTTTCCTCTCGTCGGTGATGCGGGACAAAGCGGGTGCCCTGGATCCCCCGCGGTCGACATCGCGACTAGGATGGGGGTCCCAGGGGCGGCAGAGCTGAGGGGCTCCGGTGCGTGGGCGCCATGAATAGGGGAAAGGGGGCGCAGGCGACTGGATTCGGGTGCGGCGACGCAAATCTTGCAGCTCGAGATGGTTGCGGGCCATGGCGGCCTCGGGAGGGTCAGTAAAGTGGTCTCCTTGGTCGCTTGTGTTGGCCCCGGCGGGAGCAGAGGCGTTAGGGTGCGTCGGGGTCCGGGGGGGGGAAAGAGGGGCGGTAGACCCAGTCGACCAGGGCTCTAGGCAGGCACAGCCGACCAGAGTTGCGACGTTGGCGAGGGGCTCGCCGGAGTTCACCAAAATGGATTTTCCCCCTCTCTTGGCCACGGGTGGGTCAACGGGGAGGGTGGACCAAAACGGGGGGTTTGGGCCGGATGCATGTGGGCCGCTGCTTGGGCCCTTCCTTTGGTTTCAGATTTGTTGAGCTTACGGCCAGGCCGGCGACTTCGATCGGGCCTATCCTACGACCAGGCCAAAGTGTGGGCAGCCCGACTAGGAGCGTCCAAGGTGGGTGCGGCTTGTCTGCCAGTGTGAGATATAAGAAGTGGTGGTGGGTTGTCACAGGGGATAAGGCATTTCGGGTAGGGTTCCCAGCTGCACCACGCGACATACAGAGGTGGGGGAGAAGGGTGAGGTTCATCTCATTAGCGGCGGCGCTTGAGCTCGTGGTGACAAGTTATCTGCTACGGGGTTCTCAGCTCCTTTTTTATCAATAATATGTAAATCAAATTCTTGTAACAAGAGAACCCAACAAATAAGTCTTTTAGCATCTTTCTTTTCCATAAGATATTTAATAGCAGCATGGTGTGTGTGAGCAGTTACTTTGGAATCAACAATATAAGGTCTAAATTTATCACAAGCAAACACCACTGCTAAAAATTCTTTTTCAGTAGTAGCATAATTTCTTTGAGCGTTGTCCAGAGTTTTACTAGCATAATGAATAACATTCATTTCTTATCAACTCTTTGTCCTAGAACAACACCAACAACATAATCACTATGATGTCTACTACGTAACCTTCTCCTTGTAGACGTTGTTGTGCCTCCAAGTGCAGATGTTTGTAGGACAGTAGCAAATTTCCCTCAAGTGGATGACCTAAGATTTATCAATCCGTGGAAGGTGTAGGATGAAGATGGTCTCTCTCAAACAACCCTGCAACCAAATAACAAAGAGTCTCTTGTGTCCCCAACACACCCAATACAATGGCAAATTGTATAGGTGCACTAGTTCGGCGAAGAGATGGTGATACAAGTGCAATATGGATGGTAGATATGAGTATTTGTAAGCTGAAAATATAAAAATAGCAAGGTAACTAATGATAAAAGTGAGCGTAAACGGTATTGCAATGCTAGGAAACAAGGCCTAGGGTTCATACTTTCACTAGTGCAAGTTCTCTCAACAATAATAACATAATTGGATCATATAACTATCCCCCAACATGCAACAAAGAGACACTCCAAAGTCACTAATAGCGGAGAACAAACGAAGAGATTATTGTAGGGTACGCAACCACCTCAAGTTATCCTTTCTGATCGATCTATTCAAGAGTTCGTAGTAAAATAACACGAAGCTTGATACATCTCCAACGTATCTATAATTTTTGATTGCTCCATGCTACTTTATCTACTGTTTTGGACTATATTGGGCTTTATTTTCCACTTTTATATTACTTTTGGGACTAACCTATTAACCGGAGGTCCAGCCCAGAATTGTTGTTTTTTGCCTTTTTCAGTATTTCGAAGAAACATAATATCAAACGGAGTCCAAACGGAATGAAACCTTCGGGATCGTGATTTTCCAACCGAACGTGATCCAGGAGACTTGGACCCTACTCCAAGAAGTCTCCGAGGAGGTCACGAGGGTGGAGGCCCCCCCCGGGCGCGCCCCCTACCTCGTGGGGCCCTCGGAGCTCCACCGACGTACTCCTTCCTCCTATATATATACCTATGTATCCCCGAACGATCAGAACAGGAGCCAAAAACCTAATTCCACCACCGCAACATTCTGTATCTACGAGATCCCATCTTGGGGCCTGTTCCGGAGCTCCACCGGAGGGGGCATCCACCACGGAGGGCTTCTACATCATCACCATAGCCCCTCCGATGAAGTGTGAGTAGTTTACTTCAGACCTTCGGGTCCATAGCTAGTAGCTAGATGGCTTCTTCTCTTTTTTTGGATCTCAATACAATGTTCTCCCCCTCTCTCGTGGAGATCTATTCGATGTAATCTTATTTTTGCGGTGTATTTGTTGAGACCGATGAATTGTGGGTTTATGATCCAGTATTATCTATGGAAAATATTTGATTCTTCTCTGAATTTTTTTATGTATAATTGAGTTATCTTTGCAAGTCTCTTCGAATTATCCTTTTTGGTTTGGCCAACTAGATTGGTAGTTCTTGCAATGGGAGAAGTGCTTAGCTTTGGGTTCAATCTTGCGGTGTCCTTACCCAGTGACAAAAAGGATTGCAAGGCACATATTGTATTGTTGCCATCGAGGATAACAAGATGTTTTTTATCATATTGCATGAATTTATCCCTCTACATCATGTCATCTTGCTTACGGTGTTACTCTGTTTTTAACTTAATACTCTAGATGCATGCTGGATAGCGGTCGATGAGTGGAGTAATAGTAGTAGATGCAGAATCATTTTGATCTACTTGTTTTGGACGTGATGCCTATATACATGATCATTGCCTAGATGTACTCATAACTATGCTCAATTCTGTCAATTGCTCAACAGTAATTGGTTCACCCACTGTAGAATACTTATGCTCTTGAGAGAAGCCACTAGTGAAACCTATGGCCCTCGGGTCTATTCTCATCATATCAATATATATTACTTTATTTACTTGCTTTGTTTTTACTTTGCCTTTTACTTTTACTTTGCATCTATCTATCAAAAATACCAAAAATATTATCTCTATCAGATCTCACTCTCGTAAGTGACTGTGAAGGGATTGACAACTCCTAAGCGTTGGTTGCGAGTTGCTATCGTTTTGTGTAGGTATGAGGGACTTGTGCGTGGTCTCCTACTGGATTGATACCTTGGTTCTCAAAAACTGAGGGAAATACTTTTGCTACTTTGCTGCATCATCCTCTCCTCTTCGGGGAAATCCAACGCAGTGCTCAAGAGGTAGCAAGAAGAATTTCTGGCGCCGTTGCCGGGGAGGCTCACGCAAGCAAGCCAACAATACCAAGTACCCATTGCAATCCCTATCTCTCGCATTACATTATTTTCCATTTGCCTCTCGTTTTCCTCTTCCCCACTTCACCCTTGCCGTTTTATTTGCCCTCTCTTTCCCAATCTCCTCCTCTCTTTCCCGTTTGCCTTTTTCCATTTGCCTTTTTGTTTGCTTGTGTGTTGGATTACTTGTTGCCATGGCGCAAGATAATATCAAATTGTGTGATTTCTCGAATACCAATAATAATGATTTCCTTAGTACTCTGATTGCTCCTCTTAATAATGATGAGTCTTGTGAAATCAATACCGCTTTGTTGAATCTTGTCATGAAAGATCAATTCGCCGGCCTTCCTAGTGAAGATGCCGCTACTCATCTAAACAATTTTGTTGATTTGTGTGATATGCAAAAGAAGAAAGATACGGATAACAATATTGTCAAATTGAAGTTATTCCCGTTTTCACTTAGAGATCGTGCTAAAGTTTGGTTTTCATCTTTGCCTAAAAATAGTATTGATTCTTGGACAAGTGCAAAGATGTTTTTATCTCTAGGTATTTTCCTCCCGCTAAGATTATCACTCTTAGGAACGACATCATGAATTTTAAACAACTTGATCATGAGCATGTTGCCCAATCTTGGGAAAGAATGAAATTAATGCTTCGCAATTGCCCTACTCATGGTTTGAATATATGGATGATCATACAAATTTTTATGCTGGATTGAATTTTGCTTCTAGAAATCTTTTAAATTCGGCCGCGGGAGGCACTTTTATGGAAATTATGTTAGGGGATGCTACCAAATTGCTTGATAATATTATGGTTAATTACTCTCAATGGCACACCGAAAGATCTTCTAGTAAAAAAGTGCATGCTATAGAAGAAATCAATGTTTTGAGTGAAAAGATGGATGAACTTATGAAGATGTTTGCTCCTAAAAATACTCCTCTTGATCCCAATGATATGCCTTTATCTACTTTGCTTGAGAATAATAATGAATCTATGGATGTGAATTTTGTTGGTAGGAATAGTTTTGGAAACAACGCTTATAGAAGGAATTTTAATCCTAGGCCTTATCCTAGTAATCCTTCTAATAATTATGGAAATTCCTACAATAACTCTTATGGAAATTTTAATAAGATGCCCTCTGAATTTGAGAATAGTGTTAAAGAGTTTATGAATTCACAAAAGAATTTTAATGCTTCGCTTGAAGAGAAATTGCTTAAAGTTGACGATTTGGCTAGGAACGTTGATAGAATTTCTCTTGAAATTGATTCTTTAAAGCTTAGATATATTCCTCCTAAGCATGATATCAATGAGTCTCTCAAAGCCATGAGAATTTACATTAATGAGTGCAAGGAAAGAACCGCTAGGATGGGTGCTTCCAAAGATGCCTTTATTAAAGCGTGTTCTTCCAATCCCTATGAAAATCAAGATGAAGATCTAAAAGTTATTGATGTGTCCCCCATTAAATCTTTGTTTTGCAATATGAATCTTGATGAATCTGAAGATTATCTTCCTTTACCTAGAAGGCGTTCTAAGAATTCGGAGTTTCTAGATCTTGATGATGAAATTGATGAAAGTGGGATTGAAATAAATAAAAACCGTGATGTTGCTAAACCCACTATTTTGGATCTCAAGGAATTTAATTATGAAAATTGCTCTTTGATTGGTTGTATTTCCTTGTTGCAATCTGTGCTAGAATCTCCTCATGCTTATAGTCAAAATAAGGCCTTTACCAAACATATTGTCGATGCTTTGATGCAATCTTATGAAGAAAAACTTGAGTTGAAAGTTTCTATCCCTAGAAAACTCTATGATGAATGGGAAC
>NC_057801.1:274599850-274626127 GCF_018294505.1 Triticum aestivum
TGTTTTGAGTGAAAAGATGGATGAACTTATGAAGATGTTTGCTCCTAAAAATACTCCTCTTGATCCCAATGATATGCCTTTATCTACTTTGCTTGAGAATAATAATGAATCTATGGATGTGAATTTTGTTGGTAGGAATAGTTTTGGAAACAACGCTTATAGAAGGAATTTTAATCCTAGGCCTTATCCTAGTAATCCTTCTAATAATTATGGAAATTACTACAATAACTCTTATGGAAATTTTAATAAGATGCCCTCTGAATTTGAGAATAGTGTTAAAGAGTTTATGAATTCACAAAAGAATTTTAATGCTTTGCTTGAAGAGAAATTGCTTAAAGTTGATGATTTGGCTAGGAACGTTGATAGAATTTCTCTTGAAATTGATTCTTTAAAGCTTAGATCTATTCCTCCTAAGCATGATATCAATGAGTCTCTCAAAGCCATGAGAATTTCCATTAATGAGTACAAGGAAAGAACCGCTAGGATGGGTGCTTCCAAAGATGCCTTTATTAAAGCGTGTTCTTCCAATCCCTATGAAAATCAAGATGAAGATCTAAAAGTTATTGATGTGTCCCCCATTAAATCTTTGTTTTGCAATATGAATCTTGATGAATCTGAAGATTATCTTCCTTTACCTAGAAGGCGTTCTAAGAATTCGGAGTTTCTAGATCTTGATTATGAAATTGATGAAAGTGGGATTGAAATAAATAAAAACCATGATGTTGCTAAACCCACTATTTTGGATCTCAAGGAATTTAATTATGAAAATTGCTCTTTGATTGGTTGTATTTCCTTGTTGCAATCTGTGCTAGAATCTCCTCATGCTTATAGTCAAAATAAGGCCTTTACCAAACATATTGTCGATGCTTTGATGCAATCTTATGAAGAAAAACTTGAGTTGAAAGTTTCTATCCCTAGAAAACTCTATGATGAATGGGAACCTACTATTAAAATTAGAATTAAAGATTTTGAGTTTCATGCTTTGTGTGATTTGGGTGCTAGTGTCTCTACTATCCCCAAAACTTTATGTGATTTGCTAGATTTCCGTGATTTTGATGATTGCTCTCTAAACTTGCATCTTGCGGATTCCACTATTAAAAATCTATGGGAAGAATTAATGATGTTCTTATTGTTGCAAATAAGAATTATGTGCCCGTATATTTTATCGTTCTTGATATAGATTGCAATCCTTCATGTCCTATTATTCTTGGTAGTCCTTTCCTTAGAACGATTGGTGCAATTATTGATATGAAGGAAGGGAATATTAGATTCCAATTTCCCTTAAAGAAGGGTATCGAACACTTCCCTAGAAAGAAAATAAAATTACCATATGAATCTATCATGAGAGCCACTTATGGATTGCCTACCAAATATGGCAATACCTAGATCTATCCTTGCTTTTATGCCTAGCTAGGGGCGTTAAACGATAGCGCTTGTTGGGAGGCAACCCAATTTTATTTTGTGTTTTTTGTTTTTGCTTCTGTTTAGGAATAAATAATCCATATACCTTCTGTTTGGATGTGGTTTTATGTTTTAATTAGTGTTTGTGCCAAGTAGAACCTATAGGATAACCTACGATGATAGTTGATTTGATTCTGCTGAAAAACAGAAACTTTATGCGCACGAATTTAGTTATGATAAATCACAAGAACGTGCTTTTGCGTTGATTCGAATTGCTGCTGATCAATAAACAAATTGTACAGGACTTCCTATTTTTGTAGAATTTTTAGAGTTCCAGAAGTTTGCGTTAGTTACAGATTGCTACAGACTGTTCGGTTTTTGACAGATTCTGTTTTTTGTGTGTTGTTTGCTTATTTTGATGAATCTATGGCTAGTAAATTAGTTTATAAACCATAGAGGAGTTGGAATACAGTAGGTTTAACACCAATATAAATAAAGAATGAGTTCATTACAGTACCTTGAAGTAGTATTTTGTTTTCTTTCTCTAACGGAGCTCACGAGATTTCTGTTGAGTTTTGTGTTGTGAAGTTTTCAAGTTTTGGGTGAATTCTTTTGATGGATTATGGAACAAAGAGTGGCAAGAGCCTAAGCTTGGGTATGCCCATGTCACCCCCAAGATAATCCAAGGACACCAAAAAGTCAAAGCTTGGGGATGCCCCGGAAGGCATCCCCTCTTTCGTCCACTTCCATCGGTAATTTACTTGGAGCTATATTTTTATTCACCAACATGATATGTGTTTTGCTTGGAGCGTCTTGTATTATTTGTGTCTTTGCTTGTTAGTTTACCACAATCATACTTGCTGTACACATCTTTTGAGAGAGCCATACATGATTTGGAATTTGTTAAAATACTCTATGTGCTTCACTTATATCTTTTGAGCTTGATAGTTTTGCTCATAGTACTTCACTTATATCTTTTGAGCGTGATAATTTTTGCTCTAGTGCTTCACTTAGATCTTTTAGAGCATGGTGGTGGATTTGTTTTAAAGAAACTATTGATATCTCATGCTTCACTTAGATTATTTTGAGAGTCTTTAATAGCATGGTAAATTGCTTAATGTTAATATACTTGGTATTCAAGATATGTGAAACTTTCTTTTGAGTGAGTTGAATACTAAGATAAGTTTGATTCTTGATAATTATTTTGAGATATGGAGGTGATAATATCAAAGTTGTGCTAGTTGAGTGATTATGAATTTGAGAAATACTTGTGTTGAAGTTTGCAAATCCCGTAGCATGCACGTATGGTTAAAGTTGTGTAACAAATTTGAAACATGAAGTGTACCTGGCTTGTGCATCCTTATGAGTGGCGGTCGGGGACGAGCGATGGTCTTTTCCTACCAATCCATCCCCCTAGGAGCATGCGTGTAGTACTTGAATTTTTTGATGACTTCTAAATTTTTGCAATAAGTATATGAGTTCTTTTGACTAATGTTGAGTCCATGGATTATACGCACTCTCACCTTTCCGCCTTTGCTAGCCTCTTCGGTACCGTGCATTGCCCTTTCTCACCTTGAGAGTTGGCGCAAACTTCGCCGGTGCATCCAAACCCCGTGATACGATATACTCTATCACACATAAACCTCCTTATATCTTCCTCAAAACAGCCACCATACCTACCTATCATGGCATTTCCATAGCCATTCCGAGATATATTGCCATGCAACTTCCACCATCATCATCATGACATACATTACTTTTGTCATATTGCCATTGCATGATCTTGTAGTTGACATCGTATTTGTGGCAAATCCACCATGCATTGTTTTCCATACATGTCACTCTTGATTCATTGCACCATCCCGGTACACCGCCGGAGGCATTCATATAGAGTCATATCTTGTTCTAAGTTTCGAGTTGTAATCCTTGTGTTGTAATCAATAGAAGTGTGATGATCATTATTATTAGAGCATTGCCCAAATAAAAAAAAGGAGAAATGCCAAAAGAAAAAAAGAAAGGCCCAAAAAAAGGGCAATGCTACTATCTCTTTTTCCACACTTGTGCTTCAAAGTAGCACCTTGTTTTTCGTGTAGTGAGTCTTATATATTGTGCTTCAAGATAGCACCTTGTTCTTCATGTAGTGAGTCTCATAAGTTGTCTTTTTATACTAGTGGGAATTTTTCAATATAGAACTTGGCTTGTATATTCCTACGATGGGCTTCCTCAAATGCCCTAGGTCTTCGTGAGCAAGCGAGTTGGATGCACACCCACTAGTTTTCTTTTGTTGAGCATTCATAGCTCTAGTGCATCCGTTGCATGGCAATCCCTACTCCTCATGTTGATATCAATTGATGGGCATCTCCATAGCCCGCTGATTAGCCTTGTCAATGTGAGACTTTCTCCTTTTTTGTCTTCTCCACACAAACCCCATCATCATATTCTATTCCACCCATAGTGCTATATCCATGGCTCATGCTCATGTATTGCGTGAAGGTTGAAAAAGTTTGAGATTATTTAAGTATGAAACAATTGCTTGGCTTGTCATCGGGGGTATAGAAGTTGGGAACATCTTTGTGTGACGAAAATGAAGCACAGCCTAACTATATGATTTTGTAGGGATGAACTTTCTTTTGCCATGTTATTTTGAGAAGACATGATTGCTTTGATTAGTATGCTCGAAGTATTATTATTTTTGTGTCAATATGAACTTTTGTCTTGAATCTTTCGGATCTGAATATTCATATCACAATTAAGGAGATTTACATTGAAATTATGCCAAAGTATCACTCCGCATCAAAAATTCTTTTTTATCATTTACCTACTCGAGGACGAGCAGGAATTAAGCTTGGGGATGCCCGATACGTCTCCAACGTATCTATAATTTTTGATTGCTCCATGCTACTTTATCTACTGTTTTGGACTATATTGGGCTTTATTTTCCACTTTTATATTACTTTTGGGACTAACCTATTAACCGGAGGCCCAACCCAGAATTGTTGTTTTTTGCCTTTTTCAGTATTTCGAAGAAACAGAATATCAAATGGAGTCCAGACGGAATGAAACCTTCGGGATCGTGATTTTCCAACCGAACGTGATCCAGGAGACTTGGACCCTACTCCAAGAATTCTCAGAGGAGGTCACTATGGTGGAGGGCGCGCCCCCCTACCTCGTGGGCCCCTCGGAGCTCCACCGACGTACTCCTTCCTCCTATATATATACCTATGCATCCCCGAACGATCAGAACAGGAGCCAAAAACCTAATTCCACCGCCGCAACCTTCTGTATCCACGTGGGGCCTGTTCCGGAGCTCCGCCGGAGGGGGCATCCACCACGGAGGGCTTCTACATCATCACCATAGCCCCTCTGATGAAGTGTGAATAGTTACTTCAGACCTTCGGAATTAATGCTTGGGAAAGAATGAAATTAATGCTTCGCAATTGCCCTACTCATGGTTTGAATATATGGATGATCATACAAAAATTTTATGCTGGATTGAATTTTGCTTCTAGAAATCTTTTAAATTCGGCCGCGGGAGGCACTTTTATGGAAATTACGTTAGGGGATGCTACCAAATTGCTTGATAATATTATGGTTAATTATTCTCAATGGCACACCGAAAGATCTTCTAGTAAAAAAGTGCATGCTATAGAAGAAATCAATGTTTTGAGTGAAAAGATGGATGAACTTATGAAGATGTTTGCTCCTAAAAATACTCCTCTTGATCCCAATGATATGCCTTTATCTACTTTGCTTGAGAATAATAATGAATCTATGGATGTGAATTTTGTTGGTAGGAATAGTTTTGGAAACAACGCTTATAGAAGGAATTTTAATCCTAGGCCTTATCCTAGTAATCCTTCTAATAATTATGGAAATTCCTACAATAACTCTTATGGAAATTTTAATAAGATGCCCTCTGAATTTGAGAATAGTGTTAAAGAGTTTATGAATTCACAAAAGAATTTTAATGCTTTGCTTGAAGAGAAATTGCTTAAAGTTGATGATTTGGCTAGGAACGTTGATAGAATTTCTCTTGAAATTGATTCTTTAAAGCTTAGATCTATTCCTCCTAAGCATGATATCAATGAGTCTCTCAAAGCCATGAGAATTTCCATTAATGAGTGCAAGGAAAGAACCGCTAGGATGGGTGCTTCCAAAGATGCCTTTATTAAAGCGTGTTCTTCCAATCCCTATGAAAATCAAGATGAAGATCTAAAAGTTATTGATGTATCCCCCATTAAATCTTTGTTTTGCAATATGAATCTTGATGAATCTGAAGATTATCTTCCTTTACCTAGAAGGCGTTCTAAGAATTCGGAGTTTCTAGATCTTGATGATGAAATTGATGAAATTGGGATTGGAATAAATAAAAACCGTGATGTTGCTAAACCCACTATTTTGGATCACAAGGAATTTAATTATGAAAATTGCTCTTTGATTGGTTGTATTTCCTTGTTGTAATCTGTGCTAGAATCTCCTCATGCTTATAGTCAAAATAAGGCCTTTACCAAACATATTGTCGATGCTTTGATGCAATCTTATGAAGAAAAACTTGAGTTGAAAGTTTCTATCCCTAGAAAACTCTATGATGAATGGGAACCTACTATTAAAATTAAAATTAAAGATTTTGAGTTTCATGCTTTGTGTGATTTGGGTGCTAGTGTCTCTACTATCCCCAAAACTTTATGTGATTTGCTAGATTTCCGTGATTTTGATGATTGCTCTCTAAACTTGCATCTTGCGGATTCCACTATTAAAAACCTATGGGAAGAATTAATGATGTTCTTATTGTTGCAAATAAGAATTATGTGCCCGTATATTTTATCGTTCTTGATATAGATTGCAATCCTTCATGTCCTATTATTCTTGGTAGACCTTTCCTTAGAACGATTGGTGCAATTATTGATATGAAGGAAGGGAATATTAGATTCCAATTTCACTTAAAGAAGGGTATGGAACACTTCCCTAGAAAGAAAATAAAATTACCATATGAATCTATCATGAGAGCCACTTATGGATTGCCTACCAAATATGGCAATACCTAGATCTATCCTTGCTTTTATGCCTAGCTAGGGGCGTTAAACGATAGCGCTTGTTGGGAGGCAACCCAATTTTATTTTGTGTTTTTTGTTTTTGCTTCTGTTTAGGAATAAATAATCCATATACCTTCTGTTTGGATGTGGTTTTATGTTTTAATTAGTGTTTGTGCCAAGTAGAACCTATAGGATAACCTACGATGATAGTTGATTTGATTCTGCTGAAAAACAGAAACTTTATGCGCACGAATTTAGTTATGATAAATCACAAGAACGTGCTTTTGCGTTGATTCGAATTGCTGCTGATCAATAAACAAATTGTACAGGACTTCCTATTTTTGTAGAATTTTTAGAGTTCCAGAAGTTTGCGTTAGTTACAGATTGCTACAGACTGTTCTGTTTTTGACAGATTCTGTTTTTTGTGTGTTGTTTGCTTATTTTGATGAATCTATGGCTAGTAAATTAGTTTATAAACCATAGAGGAGTTGGAATACAGTAGGTTTAACACCAATATAAATAAAGAATGAGTTCATTACAGTACCTTGAAGTAGTATTTTGTTTTCTTTCTCTAACGGAGCTCACGAGATTTCTGTTGAGTTTTGTGTTGTGAAGTTTTCAAGTTTTGGGTGAATTCTTTTGATGGATTATGGAACAAAGAGTGGCAAGAGCCTAAGCTTTGGTATGCCCATGTCACCCCCAAGATAATCCAAGGACACCAAAAAGTCAAAGCTTGGGGATGCCCCGGAAGGCATCCCCTCTTTCGTCCACTTCCATCGGTAATTTACTTGGAGCTATATTTTTATTCACCAACATGATATGTGTTTTGCTTGGAGCGTCTTGTATTATTTGTGTCTTTGCTTGTTAGTTTACCACAATCATACTTGCTGTACACATCTTTTGAGAGAGCCATACATGATTTGGAATTTGTTAAAATACTCTATGTGCTTCACTTATATCTTTTGAGCTTGATAGTTTTGCTCATAGTACTTCACTTATATCTTTTGAGCGTGATAATTTTTGCTCTAGTGCTTCACTTAGATCTTTTAGAGCATGGTGGTGGATTTGTTTTAAAGAAACTATTGATATCTCATGCTTCACTTAGATTATTTTGAGAGTCTTTAATAGCATGGTAAATTGCTTAATGTTAATATACTTGGTATTCAAGATATGTGAAACTTTCTTTTGAGTGAGTTGAATACTAAGATAAGTTTGATGCTTGATAATTGTTTTGAGATATGGAGGTGATAATATCAAAGTTGTGCTAGTTGGGTGATTATGAATTTGAGAAATACTTGTGTTGAAGTTTGCAAATCCCGTAGCATGCACGTATGGTTAAAGTTGTGTAACAAATTTGAAACATGAAGTGTACCTAGCTTGTGCATCCTTATGAGTGGCGGTCGGGGATGAGCGATGGTCTTTTCCTACCAATCCATCCCCCTAGGAGCATGCGTGTAGTACTTGAATTTTTTGATGACTTCTAAATTTTTGCAATAAGTATATGAGTTCTTTTGACTAATGTTGAGTCCATGGATTATACGCACTCTCACCTTTCCGCCTTTGCTAGCCTCTTCGGTACCGTGCATTGCCCTTTCTCACCTTGAGAGTTGGCGCAAACTTCGCCGGTGCATCCAAACCCCGTGATACGATATACTCTATCACACATAAACCTCCTTATATCTTCCTCAAAACAGCCACCATACCTACCTATCATGGCATTTCCATAGCCATTCCGAGATATATTGCCATGCAACTTCCACCATCATCATCATGACATACATTACTTTTGTCATATTGCCATTGCATGATCTTGTAGTTGACATCGTATTTGTGGCAAAGCCACCATGCATTATTTTCCATACATGTCACTCTTGATTCATTGCACCATCCCGGTACACCGCCGGAGGCATTCATATAGAGTCATATCTTGTTCTAAGTTTCGAGTTGTAATCCTTGTGTTGTAACCAATAGAAGTGTGATGATCATTATTATTAGAGCATTGCCCAAATAAAAAAAAGGAGAAATGCCAAAAGAAAAAAAGAAAGGCCCAAAAAAAGGGCAATGCTACTATCTCTTTTTTCACACTTGTGCTTCAAAGTAGCACCTTGTTCTTCATGTAGTGAGTCTTATATATTGTGCTTCAAGGTAGCACCTTGTTCTTCATGTAGTGAGTCTCATAAGTTGTCTTTTCATACTAGTGAGAATTTTTCAATATAGAACTTGGCTTGTATATTCCTACGATGGGCTTCCTCAAATGCCCTAGGTCTTCGTGAGCAAGCGAGTTGGATGCACACCCACTAGTTTTCTTTTGTTGAGCATTCATAGCTCTAGTGCATCCGTTGCATGGCAATCCCTACTCCTCATGTTGACATCAATTTATGGGCATCTCCATAGCCCGTTGATTAGCCTTGTCAATGTGAGACTTTCTCCTTTTTTTTCTTCTCCACACAAACCCCATCATCATATTCTATTCCACCCATAGTGCTATATCCATGGCTCACGCTCATGTATTGCGTGAAGGTTGAAAAAGTTTGAGATTATTTAAGTATGAAACAATTGCTTGGCTTGTCATCGGGGGTATAGAAGTTGGGAACATCTTTGTGTGACGAAAATGAAGCATAGCCTAACTATATGATTTTGTAGGGATGAACTTTCTTTTGCCATGTTATTTTGAGAAGACATGATTGCTTTGATTAGTATGCTCGAAGTATTATTATTTTTGTGTCAATATGAACTTTTGTCTTGAATCTTTCGGATCTGAATATTCATATCACAATTAAGGAGATTTACATTGAAATTATGCCAAAGTATCACTCCGCATCAAAAATTCTTTTTTATCATTTACCTACTCGAGGACGAGCAGGAATTAAGCTTGGGGATGCCCGATACGTCTCCAACGTATCTATAATTTTTGATTGCTCCATGCTACTTTATCTACTGTTTTGGACTATATTGGGCTTTATTTTCGACTTTTATATTACTTTTGGGACTAACCTATTAACCGGAGGCCCAACCCAGAATTGTTGTTTTCTGCCTTTTTCAGTATTTCGAAGAAACAGAATATCAAATGGAGTCCAGACGGAATGAAACCTTCGGGATCGTGATTTTCCAACCGAACGTGATCCAGGAGACTTGGACCCTACTCCAAGAAGTCTCAGAGGAGGTCACTATGGTGGAGGGCGCGCCCCCCTACCTCGTGGGCCCCTCGGAGCTCCACCGACGTACTCCTTCCTCCTATATATATACCTATGCATCCCCGAACGATCAGAACAGGAGCCAAAAACCTAATTCCACCGCCGCAACCTTCTGTATCCACGTGGGGCCTGTTCCGGAGCTCCGCCGGAGGGGGCATCCACCACGGAGGGCTTCTACATCATCACCATAGCCCCTCTGATGAAGTGTGAATAGTTTACTTCAGACCTTCGGAATTAATGCTTGGGAAAGAATGAAATTAATGCTTCGCAATTGCCCTACTCATGGTTTGAATATATGGATGATCATACAAAAATTTTATGCTGGATTGAATTTTGCTTCTAGAAATCTTTTAAATTCGGCCGCGGGAGGCACTTTTATGGAAATTACGTTAGGGGATGCTACCAAATTGCTTGATAATATTATGGTTAATTACTCTCAATGGCACACCGAAAGATCTTCTAGTAAAAAAGTGCATGCTATAGAAGAAATCAATGTTTTGAGTGAAAAGATGGATGAACTTATGAAGATGTTTGCTCCTAAAAATACTCCTCTTGATCCCAATGATATGCCTTTATCTACTTTGCTTGAGAATAATAATGAATCTATGGATGTGAATTTTGTTGGTAGGAATAGTTTTGGAAACAATGCTTATAGAAGGAATTTTAATCCTAGGCCTTATCCTAGTAATCCTTCTAATAATTATGGAAATTACTACAATAACTCTTATGGAAATTTTAATAAGATGCCCTCTGAATTTGAGAATAGTGTTAAAGAGTTTATGAATTCACAAAAGAATTTTAATGCTTTGCTTGAAGAGAAATTGCTTAAAGTTGATGATTTGGCTAGGAACGTTGATAGAATTTCTCTTGAAATTGATTCTTTAAAGCTTAGATCTATTCCTCCTAAGCATGATATCAATGAGTCTCTCAAAGCCATGAGAATTTCCATTAATGAGTGCAAGGAAAGAACCGCTAGGATGGGTGCTTCCAAAGATGCCTTTATTAAAGCGTGTTCTTCCAATCCCTATGAAAATCAAGATGAAGATCTAAAAGTTATTGATGTGTCCCCCATTAAATCTTTGTTTTGCAATATGAATCTTGATGAATCTGAAGATTATCTTCCTTTACCTAGAAGGCGTTCTAAGAATTTGGAGTTTCTAGATCTTGATGATGAAATTGATGAAAGTGGGATTGAAATAAATAAAAACCATGATGTTGCTAAACCCACTATTTTGGATCTCAAGGAATTTAATTATGAAAATTGCTCTTTGATTGGTTGTATTTCCTTGTTGCAATCTGTGCTAGAATCTCCTCATGCTTATAGTCAAAATAAGGCCTTTACCAAACATATTGTCGATGCTTTGATGCAATCTTATGAAGAAAAACTTGAGTTGAAAGTTTCTATCCCTAGAAAACTCTATGATGAATGGGAACCTACTATTAAAATTAAAATTAAAGATTTTGAGTTTCATGCTTTGTGTGATTTGGGTGCTAGTGTCTCTACTATCCCCAAAACTTTATGTGATTTGCTAGATTTCCGTGATTTTGATGATTGCTCTCTAAACTTGCATCTTGCGGATTCCACTATTAAAAACCTATGGGAAGAATTAATGATGTTCTTATTGTTGCAAATAAGAATTATGTGCCCGTATATTTTATCGTTCTTGATATAGATTGCAATCCTTCATGTCCTATTATTCTTGGTAGACCTTTCCTTAGAACGATTGGTGCAATTATTGATATGAAGGAAGGGAATATTAGATTCCAATTTCTCTTAAAGAAGGGTATGGAACACTTCCCTAAAAAGAAAATAAAATTACCATATGAATCTATCATGAGAGCCACTTATGGATTGCCTACCAAATATGGCAATACCTAGATCTATCCTTGCTTTTATGCCTAGCTAGGGGCGTTAAACGATAGCGCTTGTTGGGAGGCAACCCAATTTTATTTTGTGTTTTTTGTTTTTGCTTCTGTTTAGGAATAAATAATCCATATACCTTCTGTTTGGATGTGGTTTTATGTTTTAATTAGTGTTTGTGCCAAGTAGAACCTATAGGATAACCTACGATGATAGTTGATTTGATTCTGCTGAAAAACAGAAACTTTATGCGCACGAATTTAGTTATGATAAATCACAAGAACGTGCTTTTGCGTTGATTCGAATTGCTGCTGATCAATAAACAAATTGTACAGGACTTCCTATTTTTGTAGAATTTTTAGAGTTCCAGAAGTTTGCGTTAGTTACAGATTGCTACAGACTGTTCGGTTTTTGACAGATTCTGTTTTTTGTGTGTTGTTTGCTTATTTTGATGAATCTATGGCTAGTAAATTAGTTTATAAACCATAGAGGAGTTGGAATACAGTAGGTTTAACACCAATATAAATAAAGAATGAGTTCATTACAGTACCTTGAAGTAGTATTTTGTTTTCTTTCTCTAACGGAGCTCACGAGATTTCTGTTGAGTTTTGTGTTGTGAAGTTTTCAAGTTTTGGGTGAATTCTTTTGATGGATTATGGAACAAAGAGTGGCAAGAGCCTAAGCTTGGGTATGCCCATGTCACCCCCAAGATAATCCAAGGACACCAAAAAGTCAAAGCTTGGGGATGCCCCGGAAGGCATCCCCTCTTTCGTCCACTTCCATCGGTAATTTACTTGGAGCTATATTTTTATTCACCAACATGATATGTGTTTTGCTTGGAGCATCTTGTATTATTTGTGTCTTTGCTTGTTAGTTTACCACAATCATACTTGCTGTACACATCTTTTGAGAGAGCCATACATGATTTGGAATTTGTTAAAATACTCTATGTGCTTCACTTATATCTTTTGAGCTTGATAGTTTTGCTCATAGTACTTCACTTATATCTTTTGAGCGTGATAATTTTTGCTCTAGTGCTTCACTTAGATCTTTTAGAGCATGGTGGTGGATTTGTTTTAAAGAAACTATTGATATCTCATGCTTCACTTAGATTATTTTGAGAGTCTTTAATAGCATGGTAAATTGCTTAATGTTAATATACTTGGTATTCAAGATATGTGAAACTTTCTTTTGAGTGAGTTGAATACTAAGATAAGTTTGATGCTTGATAATTATTTTGAGATATGGAGGTGATAATATCAAACTTGTGCTAGTTGAGTGATTATGAATTTGAGAAATACTTGTGTTGAAGTTTGCAAATCCCGTAGCATGCACGTATGGTTAAAGTTGTGTAACAAATTTGAAACATGAAGTGTACCTGGCTTGTGCATCCTTATGAGTGGCGGTCGGGGACGAGCGATGGTCTTTTCCTACCAATCCATCCCCCTAGGAGCATGCGTGTAGTACTTGAATTTTTTGATGACTTCTAAATTTTTGCAATAAGTATATGAGTTCTTTTGACTAATGTTGAGTCCATGGATTATACGCACTCTCACCTTTCCGCCTTTGCTAGCCTCTTCGGTACCGTGCATTGCCCTTTCTCACCTTGAGAGTTGGCGCAAACTTCGCCGGTGCATCCAAACCCCGTGATACGATATACTCTATCACACATAAACCTCCTTATATCTTCCTCAAAACAGCCACCATACCTACCTATCATGGCATTTCCATAGCCATTTCGAGATATATTGCCATGCAACTTCCACCATCATCATCATGACATACATTACTTTTGTCATATTGCCATTGCATGATCTTGTAGTTGACATCGTATTTGTGGCAAAGCCACCATGCATTATTTTCCATACATGTCACTCTTGATTCATTGCACCATCCCGGTACACCGCCGGAGGCATTCATATAGAGTCATATCTTGTTCTAAGTTTCGAGTTGTAATCCTTGTGTTGTAATCAATAGAAGTGTGATGATCATTATTATTAGAGCATTGCCCAAATAAAAAAAAGGAGAAATGCCAAAAGAAAAAAAGAAAGGCCCAAAAAAAGGGCAATGCTACTATCTCTTTTTTCACACTTGTGCTTCAAAGTAGCACCTTGTTCTTCATGTAGTGAGTCTTATATATTGTGCTTCAAGGTAGCACCTTGTTCTTCATGTAGTGAGTCTCATAAGTTGTCTTTTCATACTAGTGGGAATTTTTCAATATAGAACTTGGCTTGTATATTCCTACGATGGGCTTCCTCAAATGCCCTAGGTCTTCGTGAGCAAGCGAGTTGGATGCACACCCACTAGTTTTCTTTTGTTGAGCATTCATAGCTCTAGTGCATCCGTTGCATGGCAATCCCTACTCCTCATGTTGACATCAATTTATGGGCATCTCCATAGCCCGTTGATTAGCCTTGTCAATGTGAGACTTTCTCCTTTTTTTTTTCTCCACACAAACCCCATCATCATATTCTATTCCACCCATAGTGCTATATCCATGGCTCACGCTCATGTATTGCGTGAAGGTTGAAAAAGTTTGAGATTATTTAAGTATGAAACAATTGCTTGGCTTGTCATCGGGGGTATAGAAGTTGGGAACATCTTTGTGTGACGAAAATGAAGCATAGCCTAACTATATGATTTTGTAGGGATGAACTTTCTTTTGCCATGTTATTTTGAGAAGACATGATTGCTTTGATTAGTATGCTCGAAGTATTATTATTTTTGTGTCAATATGAACTTTTGTCTTGAATCTTTCGGATCTGAATATTCATATCACAATTAAGGAGATTTACATTGAAATTATGCCAAAGTATCACTCCACATCAAAAATTCTTTTTTATCATTTACCTACTCGAGGACGAGCAGGAATTAAGCTTGGGGATGCCCGATACGTCTCCAACGTATCTATAATTTTTGATTGCTCCATGCTACTTTATCTACTGTTTTGGACTATATTGGGCTTTATTCTCCACTTTTATATTACTTTTGGGACTAACCTATTAACCGGAGGCCCAACCCAGAATTGTTGTTTTTTTCCTTTTTCAGTATTTCGAAGAAACAGAATATCAAATGGAGTCCAGACGGAATGAAACCTTCGGGATCGTGATTTTCCAACCGAACGTGATCCAGGAGACTTGGACCCTACTCCAAGAAGTCTCAGAGGAGGTCACTATGGTGGAGGGCGCGCCCCCCTACCTCGTGGGCCCCTCGGAGCTCCACCGACGTACTCCTTCCTCCTATATATATACCTATGTATCCCCGAACAATCAGAACAGGAGCCAAAAACCTAATTCCACCGCCGCAACCTTCTGTATCCACGTGGGGCCTGTTCCGGAGCTCCGCCGGAGGGGGCATCCATCATGGAGGGCTTCTACATCATCACCATAGCCCCTCTGATGAAGTGTGAATAGTTTACTTCAGACCTTCGGAATTAATGCTTCAGAAAGAATGAAATTAATGCTTCGCAATTGCCCTACTCATGGTTTGAATATATGGATGATCATACAAAAATTTTATGCTGGATTGAATTTTGCTTCTAGAAATCTTTTAAATTCGGCCGCGGGAGGCACTTTTATGGAAATTACGTTAGGGGATGCTACCAAATTGCTTGATAATATTATGGTTAATTATTCTCAATGGCACACCGAAAGATCTTCTAGTAAAAAAGTGCATGCTATAGAAGAAATCAATGTTTTGAGTGAAAAGATGGATGAACTTATGAAGATGTTTGCTCCTAAAAATACTCCTCTTGATCCCAATGATATGCCTTTATCTACTTTGCTTGAGAATAATAATGAATCTATGGATGTGAATTTTGTTGGTAGGAATAGTTTTGGAAACAACGCTTATAGAAGGAATTTTAATCCTAGGCCTTATCCTAGTAATCCTTCTAATAATTATGGAAATTACTACAATAACTCTTATGGAAATTTTAATAAGATGCCCTCTGAATTTGAGAATAGTGTTAAAGAGTTTATGAATTCACAAAAGAATTTTAATGCTTTGCTTGAAGAGAAATTGCTTAAAGTTGATGATTTGGCTAGGAACATTGATTGAATTTCTCTTGAAATTGATTCTTTAAAGCTTAGATCTATTCCTCCTAAGCATGATATCAATGAGTCTCTCAAAGCCATGAGAATTTCCATTAATGAGTGCAAGGAAAGAACCGCTAGGATGGGTGCTTCCAAAGATGCCTTTATTAAAGCGTGTTCTTCCAATCCCTATGAAAATCAAGATGAAGATCTAAAAGTTATTGATGTGTCCCCCATTAAATCTTTGTTTTGCAATATGAATCTTGATGAATCTGAAGATTATCTTCCTTTACCTAGAAGGCGTTCTAAGAATTCGGAGTTTCTAGATCTTGATGATGAAATTGATGAAAGTGGGATTGAAATAAATAAAAACCGTGATGTTGCTAAACCCACTATTTTGGATCTCAAGGAATTTAATTATGAAAATTGCTCTTTGATTAGTTGTATTTCCTTGTTGCAATCTGTGCTAGAATCTCCTCATGCTTATAGTCAAAATAAGGTCTTTACCAAACATATTGTCGATGCTTTGATGCAATCTTATGAAGAAAAACTTGAGTTGAAAGTTTCTATCCCTAGAAAACTCTATGATGAATGGGAACCTACTATTAAAATTAAAATTAAAGATTTTGAGTTTCATGCTTTGTGTGATTTGGGTGCTAGTGTCTCTACTATCCCCAAAACTTTATGTGATTTGCTAGATTTCCGTGATTTTGATGATTGCTCTCTAAACTTGCATCTTGCGGATTCCACTATTAAAAACCTATGGGAAGAATTAATGATGTTCTTATTGTTGCAAATAAGAATTATGTGCCCGTATATTTTATCGTTCTTGATATAGATTGCAATCCTTCATGTCCTATTATTCTTGGTAGACCTTTCCTTAGAACGATTGGTGCAATTATTGATATGAAGGAAGGGAATATTAGATTCCAATTTCTCTTAAAGAAGGGTATGGAACACTTCCCTAAAAAGAAAATAAAATTACCATATGAATCTATCATGAGAGCCACTTATGGATTGCCTACCAAATATGGCAATACCTAGATCTATCCTTGCTTTTATGCCTAGCTAGGGGCGTTAAACGATAGCGCTTGTTGGGAGGCAACCCAATTTTATTTTGTGTTTTTTGTTTTTGCTTCTGTTTAGGAATAAATAATCCATATACCTTCTGTTTGGATGTGGTTTTATGTTTTAATTAGTGTTTGTGCCAAGTAGAACCTATAGGATAACCTACGATGATAGTTGATTTGATTCTGCTGAAAAACAGAAACTTTATGCGCACGAATTTAGTTATGATAAATCACAAGAACGTGCTTTTGCGTTGATTCGAATTGCTGCTGATCAATAAACAAATTGTACAGGACTTCCTATTTTTGTAGAATTTTTAGAGTTCCAGAAGTTTGCGTTAGTTACAGATTGCTACAGACTGTTCTGTTTTTGACAGATTCTGTTTTTTGTGTGTTGTTTGCTTATTTTGATGAATCTATGGCTAGTAAATTAGTTTATAAACCATAGAGGAGTTGGAATACAGTAGGTTTAACACCAATATAAATAAAGAATGAGTTCATTACAGTACCTTGAAGTAGTATTTTGTTTTCTTCCTCTAACGGAGCTCACGAGATTTCTGTTGAGTTTTGTGTTGTGAAGTTTTCAAGTTTTGGGTGAATTCTTTTGATGGATTATGGAACAAAGAGTGGCAAGAGCCTAAGCTTGGGTATGCCCATGTCACCCCCAAGATAATCCAAGGACACCAAAAAGTCAAAGCTTGGGGATGCCCCGGAAGGCATCCCCTCTTTCGTCCACTTCCATCGGTAATTTACTTGGAGCTATATTTTTATTCACCAACATGATATGTGTTTTGCTTGGAGCATCTTGTATTATTTGTGTCTTTGCTTGTTAGTTTACCACAATCATACTTGCTGTACACATCTTTTGAGAGAGCCATACATGATTTGGAATTTGTTAAAATACTCTATGTGCTTCACTTATATCTTTTGAGCTTGATAGTTTTGCTCATAGTACTTCACTTATATCTTTTGAGCGTGATAATTTTTGCTCTAGTGCTTCACTTAGATCTTTTAGAGCATGGTGGTGGATTTGTTTTAAAGAAACTATTGATATCTCATGCTTCACTTAGATTATTTTGAGAGTCTTTAATAGCATGGTAAATTGCTTAATGTTAATATACTTGGTATTCAAGATATGTGAAACTTTCTTTTGAGTGAGTTGAATACTAAGATAAGTTTGATGCTTGATAATTATTTTGAGATATGGAGGTGATAATATCAAAGTTGTGCTAGTTGAGTGATTATGAATTTGAGAAATACTTGTGTTAAAGTTTGCAAATCCCGTAGCATGCACGTATGGTTAAAGTTGTGTAACAAATTTGAAACATGAAGTGTACCTGGCTTGTGCATCCTTATGAGTGGCGGTCGGGGACGAGCGATGGTCTTTTCCTACCAATCCATCCCCCTAGGAGCATGCGTGTAGTACTTGAATTTTTTGATGACTTCTAAATTTTTGCAATAAGTATATGAGTTCTTTTGACTAATGTTGAGTCCATGGATTATACGCACTCTCACCTTTCCGCCTTTGCTAGCCTCTTCGGTACCGTGCATTGCCCTTTCTCACCTTGAGAGTTGGCGCAAACTTCGCCGGTGCATCCAAACCCCGTGATACGATATACTCTATCACACATAAACCTCCTTATATCTTCCTCAAAACAGCCACCATACCTACCTATCATGGCATTTCCATAGCCATTCCGAGATATATTGCCATGCAACTTCCACCATCATCATCATGACATACATTACTTTTGTCATATTGCCATTGCATGATCTTGTAGTTGACATCGTATTTGTGGCAAAGCCACCATGCATTATTTTCCATACATGTCACTCTTGATTCATTGCACCATCCCGGTACACCGCCGGAGGCATTCATATAGAGTCATATCTTGTTCTAAGTTTCGAGTTGTAATCCTTGTGTTGTAACCAATAGAAGTGTGATGATCATTATTATTAGAGCATTGCCCAAATAAAAAAAAGGAGAAATGCCAAAAGAAAAAAAGAAAGGCCCAAAAAAAGGGCAATGCTACTATCTCTTTTTTCACACTTGTGCTTCAAAGTAGCACCTTGTTCTTCATGTAGTGAGTCTTATATATTGTGCTTCAAGGTAGCACCTTGTTCTTCATGTAGTGAGTCTCATAAGTTGTCTTTTCATACTAGTGAGAATTTTTCAATATAGAACTTGGCTTGTATATTCCTACGATGGGCTTCCTCAAATGCCCTAGGTCTTCGTGAGCAAGCGAGTTGGATGCACACCCACTAGTTTTCTTTTGTTGAGCATTCATAGCTCTAGTGCATCCGTTGCATGGCAATCCCTACTCCTCATGTTGACATCAATTTATGGGCATCTCCATAGCCCGTTGATTAGCCTTGTCAATGTGAGACTTTCTCCTTTTTTTTCTTCTCCACACAAACCCCATCATCATATTCTATTCCACCCATAGTGCTATATCCATGGCTCACGCTCATGTATTGCGTGAAGGTTGAAAAAGTTTGAGATTATTTAAGTATGAAACAATTGCTTGGCTTGTCATCGGGGGTATAGAAGTTGGGAACATCTTTGTGTGACGAAAATGAAGCATAGCCTAACTATATGATTTTGTAGGGATGAACTTTCTTTTGCCATGTTATTTTGAGAAGACATGATTGCTTTGATTAGTATGCTCGAAGTATTATTATTTTTGTGTCAATATGAAATTTTGTCTTGAATCTTTCGGATCTGAATATTCATATCACAATTAAGGAGATTTACATTGAAATTATGCCAAAGTATCACTCCGCATCAAAAATTCTTTTTTATCATTTACCTACTCGAGGACGAGCAGGAATTAAGCTTGGGGATGCCCGATACGTCTCCAACGTATCTATAATTTTTGATTGCTCCATGCTACTTTATCTACTGTTTTGGACTATATTGGGCTTTATTTTCCACTTTTATATTACTTTTGGGACTAACCTATTAACCGGAGGCCCAACCCAGAATTGTTGTTTTTTGCCTTTTTCAGTATTTCGAAGAAACAGAATATCAAACGGAGTCCAAACGGAATGAAACCTTCGGGATCGTGATTTTCCAACCGAACGTGATCCAGGAGACTTGGACCCTACTCCAAGAAGTCTCCGAGGAGGTCACTATGGTGGAGGGCGCGCCCCCCTACCTCGTGGGCCCCTCGGAGCTCCACCGACGTACTCCTTCCTCCTATATATATACCTATGTATCCCCGAACGATCAGAACAGGAGCCAAAAACCTAATTTCACCGCCGCAACCTTCTGTATCCACGTGGGGCCTGTTCCGGAGCTCCGCCGGAGGGGGCATCCACCACGGAGGGCTTCTACATCATCACCATAGCCCCTCTGATGAAGTGTGAATAGTTTACTTCAGACCTTCGGGTCCATAGCTAGTAGCTAGATGGCTTCTTCTCTCTTTTTGGATCTCAATACAATGTTCTCCCCCTCTCTCGTGGAGATCTATTCGATGTAATCTTCTTTTTGCGGTGTGTTTGTTGAGACCGATGAATTGTGGGTTTATGATCCAGTATTATCTATGGAAAATATTTGATTCTTCTCTGAATTCTTTTATGTATGATTGAGTTATCTTTGCAAGTCTCTTCGAATTATCCTTTTTGGTTTGGCCAACTAGATTGGTAGTTCTTGCAATGGGAGAAGTGCTTAGCTTTGGGTTCAATTTTGCGGTGTCCTTACCCAGTGACAGAAAGGGTTGCAAGGCACGTATTGTACTGTTGCCATCGAGGATAACAAGATGTTTTTTTTATCATATTGCATGAATTTATCCCTCTACATCATGTCATCTTGCTTACGGCGTTACTCTGTTTTAACTTAATACTCTAGATGCATGTTGGATAGCGATTGATGAGTGGAGTAATAGTAGTAGATGCCGAATTGTTTCGATCTACTTGTTTTGGACGTGATGCCTATATACATGATCATTGCCTAGATGTACTCATAACTATGCTCAATTCTGTCAATTGCTCAATAGTAATTTGTTCACCCACTGTAGAATACTTATGCTCTTGAGAGAAGCCACTAGTGAAACCTATGGCCCCCGGGTCTATTCTCATCATATCAATCTATATCACTTTATTTACTTGCTTTGTTTTTACTTTGCCTTTTACTTTTACTTTGCATCTATCTATCAAAAATACCAAAAATATTATCTCTATCAGATCTCACTCTCGTAAGTGACCGTGAAGGGATTGACAACCCTAAGCGTTGGTTGCGAGTTGCTATTGTTTTGTGTAGGTACGAGGGACTTGTGTGTGGTCTCCTACTGGATTGATACCTTGGTTCTCAAAAATTGAGGGAAATACTTACGCTACTTTGCTGCATCATCCTCTCCTCTTCGGGGAAATCCAACGCAGTGCTCAAGAGGTAGCAAATCTATTCTTTTCGTTTGATCTATCATAGAGTTCGTACTAAATAACACCTTAAGACACAAATCAACCAAAAACCTAATGTGACCTAGATACTCCAATGTCACCTCAAGTATCCGTGGACATGATTATACGATATGCATCACACAATCTCAAATTCATCTATTCAACCAACAAAAAGTACTTCAAAGAGTGCCCCAAAGTTTCTACCAGAGAGTCAAGACGAAAATGTGTGCCAACCCCTATGCATAAGTTCATGAGGTTACGAAACTCGCAAGTTGATCACCAAAACATACATCTAGTGAATCACGTGATATCCCATTGTCACCACAGATAAGCACATGCAAGACATACATCAAGTGTTCTCAAATCCTTAAAGACTCAATCCGATAAGATAACTTCAAAGGGAAAACTCAATCCATCACAAGAGAGTAGAGGGGGAGAAACATCATAAGATCCAACTATAATAGCAAATCTCGCGGTACATCAAGATTGTGCCAAATCAAGAACACAAGAGAGAGAGAGAGATCAAACACATAGCTACTGGTACATACCCTCAGCCCCGAGGGTGAACTACTCCCTCCTCGTCATGGAGAGCGCCAGGATGATGAAGATGGCCACCGGTGAGGGATCCCCCCTCCGGCAGGGTGCCGGAACAGGGTCCCGATTGGTTTTTGGTGGCTACGGAGGCTTGCGGCAGTGGAACTCCCGATCTATTGTGCTCCTGGATGTTTTCGGGGTATATGGGTATATATAGGAGGAAGAAGTAGGTCGGTGGAGCTGCGAGGGGCCCATGAGGGTGGGGGGCGCGCCTCCCTGCCTCGTGGGCTCCTCGGTTCTTTCTTGACATCCACCCCAAGTCCTCTGGATCACGTTTGTTCCAAAAATAACTCTCCCGAAGGTTTCATTCTGTTTGGACTCCGTTTGATATTCCTTTTCTGCAAAACACTGAAATAGGCAAAACACAACAATTTGCACTGGGCCTTCGGTTAATAGGTTAGTCCCAAAAATAATATAAAAGTGCATAGTAAAGCCCATTAAACATCCAAAATAGATAATATAATAGCATGGAACAATAAAAAATTATAGATACTTTGGAGACGTATCAAGCATCCCCAAGCTTAATTCCTGCTTGTCCTCGAGTAGGTAAATGATAAAAACCGAATTTTTGATGTGGAATGCTACCTAACATAATTTTCAATGTAATTCTCTTTATTGTGGCATGAATGTTCAGATCCAAAAGATTCAAGATAAAAGTTTAATATTGACATAAAATAGTAATACTTCAAGCATGCTAACCAAGCAGTTTATGTCTTATCAAAATAACATAGCCAAGAAAGCTTATCCCTACAAAATCATATAGTTTGGCCATGCTTCATTTTCGTCACACAAAATGATCCCATCATGCACAACCCTAGTTTCAGCCAAGCAATTGGTTCATACTTTTTAACGCGCTTCAGCCTTTTCAACCTTCACACAATACATGAGCATAAGCCATGGACATGGCACTATGGGTGGAGTAGAGTATGATGATAGGGATTATGTGAGAAAACAAAAAAGGAGAAAGTCTCACATTGACGCGGCTAATCAACGGGCTATGGAGATGCCCATCAATTGATGTCAATACGAGGAGTAGGGATTGCCATGCAACGGATGCACGAGAGCTATAAATGTATGAAAGCTCATAAAAAAGAAACTAAGTGGGTGTGCATCCAACTTGCCTGCTCACGAAGACCTAGGGCATTTTGAGGAAGCCCATCATTGGAATATACAAGCCAAGTTCTATAATGAAAAATTCCCACTAGTATATGAAAGTGACAAAATAAGAAACTCTCTATTATGAAGATCATGGTGCTATTTTGAAGCACAAGTGTGGTAAAAGTATAGTAACATTGTCCCTTCTCTCTTTTTCTCTCATTTTTTTCTTTTTTTGGTGGGCTTCTTTGGCCTCTTTTTTATTTGGGCTTCTTTGGCCTCTTTTATTTTTCATAAAGTTCGGAGACTCATCCCGACTTGTGGGGGAGTCATTGCTTCCATCATCCTTTCCTCACATGGGACAATGCTCTAATAATGAAGATCATCACACTTCTATTTATTTACAACTCAAGAATTACAACTCAATACTTAGGACAAAATATGACTCTATGTGAATGCCTCGGGCGGTGTACCGAGATATGCAATGAATCAAGAGTGACATGTATGAAAGAATTATGAAGGTGGCTTTGCCACAAATACGATGTCAACTACATGATCATGCATGGCAATATGACAATGATGAAGCGTGTCATAATAAATGGAACGGTGGAAAGTTGCATGGCAATATATCTCGGAATGGCTATGGAAATGCCATAATAGGTAGGTATGGCGACTATTTTGAGGAAGATATAAGGAGGTTTATGTGTGACAGTGCATATAGTATCACGGGGTTTGGATGCACCGACGAAGTTTGTACCAACTCTCAAGGTGAGAAAGGGCAATGCACGGTACCGTAGAGGCTAGCAAATTGCGGAAGGGTAAGAGTGCATATAATCCATGGACTCACATTAGTCATAAAGAACTCATATACTTATTGCAAAAGTTTATTAGCCCTCGAAGCAAAGTACTACTACGCATGCTCCTAGGGGAAGGGTTGGTAGGAGTTAACCATCGCGTGATCCCGACCTCCACTCATAAGGAAGGCAAACAAAGAACACCCCATGCTTCAAATTTGTCACACAACGTTCACCATACGTGCATGCTACGGGACTTGCCAACTTTAACACAAGTATTTCTCAATTTTATAATTACCCAACTAGCATGACTCTAATATTACCACCTTTATATCTCAAAACAATTATCAAGTATCAAATTTATCATAGTATTTAATGCACTCTATATGAAAGTTTTTATTATACCCAACTTGGATGCCCATCATATTAGGACTAATTTTATAACCCAAGCAAATTAGCATGTTGTTCTAAAAGACTCTCAAAATAGTATAAGTGAAGCATGAGAGATCATCTATTTTTCAAAATAAAATCACCACCCTGCTCTAAAAAGGTATAAGTGAAGCACTAGAGCAAATGACAAACACTCCAAAAGATATAAGTGAAGATCAATGAGTAGTCGAATAATTATGCAACTATGTGAAGACTCTCTAACATTTAAGAATTTCAGATCTTGGGATATTATTCAAACAGCAAGCAAAACAAAATAAAATAAAATGACGCTCCAAGAAAAACACATATCATGTGGTGAATAAAAATATAGCTCCAAGTAAAGTTACCGATGAACGAAGATAAAAGAGGGGATGCCTTCTGGGGCATCCCCAAGCTTAGGCTCTTGGTTGTCCTTGAATATTACCTTGGGGTGCCTTGGGCATCCCCAAGCTTAGGCTCTTGCCACTCCTTATTCCATAGTCCATCAAATCTTTACCCAAAACTTGAAAACTTCACAACACAAAACTCAACAGAAAACTCGTAAGCTCCGTTAGTATAAGAAAATAAACCACCACTTAGGTGCTGTTGTGAACTCATTATAAATTCATATTGGTGTAATATCTACTGTATTCCAACTTCTCTATGGTTCATACCCTCCGATACTACTCATAGATTCATCAAAATAAGCAAACAACACATAGAAAACAAAATCTGTCAAAAACAGAACAGTCTGTAGTAATCTGTAACTCTCGAATACTTCTGTAACTCCAAAAATTCTTAAATAAACTGGTGGACCTGAGGAATTTGTCTATTAATCATCTTCAAAAAGAATTAACCTAAAATCGCTCTCCAGTAAAAAACGGCAGCTAATCTCGTGAGCGCAAAAATTTCTGTTTTTTACAGCAAGATCGCAAAGACTTCACCCAAGTCTTCCCAAAGGTTCTACTTGGCACTTTATTGAAACAAAAACTATAAAACATGATTACTACAGTATCTTAATCATGTTAACACACAAAAACAGTAGGTATAAATATTGGGTTGTCTCCCAACAAGCGCTTTTCTTTAATGCGTTTTTAGCTAGGCGTGACGATGACAATGATGCTCATATAAAAGATAAGAATTGAAACATAACGGGAGAATCATGAAGCATATGACTAGAACATTTAAGCCTAACCCACTTCCTATGCATAGAGATTTTGTGAGCAAACAATTTATGGGAACAAGAATCAACTAGCATAGGAAGGCAAAACAAACATAACTTCAAGTTTTTCAATACATAGAGAGGAAACTTGATATTATTGCAATTCCTACAAGCATATATTCCTCCCTCATAATAATTTTCAGTAGCATCATGAATGAATTCAACAATATAACTAACACATAAATCATTATTTTCATGATGCATAAGCATATAAATTTTACTACTCTCCACATAAACAAACTTCTTCTCATGAATAGTAGTGGGAGAAAACTCAACAAAATAACTATCATGTGAAGCATAATCCAATTGAAAATTAAAATCATGATGGCAAGTTTCATGGTTATGTTTATTCTTTATGGCATACGTATCATCACAATAATCATCATAAATAGGAGGCATCTTTCATCATAATAAATTTTCTCATCCAAACTCGAGGGACTAAAAATATCATATTCATCAAACATAGCATCCCCAAGCTTGTGGCTTTGCATATCATTAGCATCATGGGTATTCAAAGAATTCATACTAACAACATTGCAATCATGCTCATCATTCAAATATTTAGTGCCAAACATTTTAATGCATTCTTCCTCTAGCAATTGAGCACAATTATCGGAATCCTTATTTTCACGGAAGACATTAAAAATATGAAGCATATGAGGCACCCTCAATTCCACTTTTTTTTGTAATTTTCTTTTATACACTAACACTACAAAAAAAAAGACACATCCGTGACATTTTGGGCCGAACGAATTTTTTTCCTGTCATACATATGACACTTCTATGACGATAATTGTGACAAAACCCGGTATCATCATAGATGTGGTGGGCTCCTACTTCTATGACAAAAAATCATGACAAAAATGGGCTTTTCGTCCTGGGCAGGCCGGAGATGCAACTGCATGACATTCTTTGGGCCGTCCATGACGGAAAAAACCACGGTAGAAGCGAGGGGGAGGAAAATTTCGGGGAGTTGTCGGTTACCATGGGAGGTCGGGGGCCGAGCAATGTGCGTTTCTCTCGTACACGTGTGAGGCGTTGGCTCTAACTGAACCCGAGTGAGGCGTTGGGCTCTAACTGAACCCAAGCGATTGCACTGCAGGCTACGCGTTACTGAACCCGAGCGATCGATCGATGGCTGTTAACTAAACCCGATGGAGCGATTCCTTCGCTACT
>NC_057801.1:274626476-274627558 GCF_018294505.1 Triticum aestivum
GGAGGGGTGGTTGAACAGGACCCCGTGGTGTGGAGGGCTGGATGAACAGTAGACGGTGGAGGGCTGGATGGACAGTGGACTGTGGAGGGGTGGTTGAACAGTAGTCGGTGGAGTAGCGCGCGGTGGAGGCTGGATGAACAGGAGCCCGTGGAGGCTGGAGGAGGTCGACGGTAGCCCGTGGAGACTGGAGGAGGTCGACGTTGGAGATGAACAATATCCCGCGGAGTCCCGTTTTGCGGTACGCTACACCCCTCCCGATGAATAGGACCCCCGTTTCGACCGTAGCGCTCCAACACAAGTCTGTTTCGTCCGTTTTGCGGTACGCCACACCCCTCCCGATGAATAGGACCCCCATTTCGATCGTAGGAGGTCTGTTTCCTTCGTTTTGCGGTATGCCACACCCCTCCCGATCAACAGGACCCCCGTTTCGACTGTAGGAGGTCCGTTTCCTCCGTTTTGCGGTACGCCACACCCCTCCCGATCAACAGGACCACGTTCCGAACGTAGGAGGTCTGTTTCCTCCATTCTGCGGTACGCCATGCCTCGTTTCCATCGCCTGTTCCGTCCAAGCTGGTTGGCTCCCACGCGTTCCGTTGCCTCCTGATGAACACGACACATTCCGTTGCCTCCCCATGAACACGACGCATTTCGTTGCCTCCCCATGAACATGACGACGATGCTGTTTCTCCGTTCCGATCCAGTCATGTGCGTATGCGTGAGTAGGCGTTCGAGACCCTTCCCGTATGTACGTACGTGGCCGTATTTTCTTTCTTGCACCCTTGCCGCTGTACGTACGTGTACATGCTACGTGTGCGCCTCTACTACGACACATGCGTGCCTCTACTACGACACGTGCGCGCCTCTACATCCACCAGTATATATCTACGTACACGTTCGCGACCAGAATGACAACGCTACGTACGCTTTGACCAGGTGGGTCCCGACTGTCAGGCACTTCCTTGCGTGCGAAGATGTAGCTGGTGGGTCCCAGCAGTCAGGGGGGCGAATCGTTTTTTGCCCGGACGCACTTCCTTGCGTGCGAAGATGTAGCTGGTGGGTCCCAGTAGTCAGGGGGGCGAATT
>NC_057801.1:274627776-274639940 GCF_018294505.1 Triticum aestivum
GGGGCGAATTGTTTTTTTTTTGCCCGGATGCACTTCCTTGCGTGTGAAGATGTAGCTGGTGGGTCCCAGCAGTCAGGGGGGCGAATCGTTTTGTTTGCCCAGACACACTTCCTTGCGTGCGAAGGTGTAGCTGGTGGGTCCCAGCAGTTAGGGGGGAAACGTTTTTTTCGCAAAATATGGTGGCCTGTCTGGTGGGTTCCCGCTGTCAGGTGGAGGAATAATTATTTTGCGTGTAATAAGGAGGCACTTCCTTGCTGCGGCCGTGGACCCAGCTGTCAGCCTCTCCATGTACAGTCCATGTCCGATGGAAGCTGTTCCTTGACCACGTTGACCACGCCGCGCCGAGAGCACCAGGGCGGTGGACGACGGCGAGGCCTAGGAAGGGGACGACGCGGAGCTGGGGAAGACGCGGCAGTGGATGCCCACGCGTACAGGAGTACGAGGGTTCACTGGTTCGGTGCGGTGTGAGGCTGCCGTCGCCGTAGAATAACAGGGGGTGTGGGTGAGTAGAGGGATGGCCTGGCCAGCGGTGGGAGTAGTAGGGGATGGTGAGGCCTCCGCCGCATCGTAGCCGGCCACGGGAGGCAGGAGCACGAGGCACGACCGGTGCTGGTTTGGGCGGCTGGAGCAAGAAGACCAGAGGTTGAAGAAGCACTACGGCCGTTGGATGGACATCGTACGGTCACTGGAGCTAGAATCGTGCATATTGACTAAGTTGACAAAGCCCTCCGTCCCCGTCAACTTAGTAGGCCCACAAGTCAGCCTGCCACTATACTGGGTCCCATCTAGCAGGGGGAGTATTCATTTTTTTTGTGCGTAATAAGGAGGCACTTCCTTGCGTACGAAGATATAGCTGGTGGGTCCGAGCTGTTAGAGCCGGCCGCGGGGAGGAGGGAGCAGGCAGTCCCGTCGGCGCTTGTTTGAGCGGCTGGAGCAGGAAGAGCAGAGATTGAAGAAGCACGACGACCGTTGGATGGCCATCCAACAGTCACTGCTTGTGCGTCAACCTTTTTTTAGGAAAGCCTCAAATCTATGGAAAATAGCATACAACCCATCTGCCATTATTTTTAATAATTTACAGCCCATTTGCTAATTCTTAAGGTTTTTTTGGAGCCCATATTCTTTTTGTTAGCATTACATCCCATATTGTGGCCACGGTTAAAAACTTATACGAAATTTTGCATATTTCGGTGCGGTCCAAACTGTTTTTAATCCCGAAATTTCGACTCACATTCAAACTAATTTTAAAAATAAATGTATATCAATATAAAATCCAACAAATTCTCCACGCATAAAAATTAATGTAATTTAAAATCTCGAAATGAAAAAAAATATATTTGAAACTAATTGCCGGTTTGATGTATTTTAAAAATGTACAACCCATTTCTCATTACTGATGAGCCATTTTCTCGGCCAGCCGAATGAAAGCTCTCCTCATCTTGAAAGATTTGCAGCCCAACAGGCCTGACAAAGCGACTTACTTGGCAAATCACAAAAAAACTGGGTTGTGGCTATGGACCCAGCTGTCAGCCTCTCCACGTACAATACTCTTCCGATGGAATGTCGTTGACCACATTGACCATGCCGCGCTGAGAGCACCAAGGCGGTGGACGACGGTGAGGCCTAGGAAGGGGACGACGCGGAGCCGGGGAAGACGCGACAGTGGATGCCCACGCGGAGAGGAGTACGAGGGTTCACTGGTTCGTCTATGGTGTGAGGCTGCCGTCGCCGCAGGGCCTGGCTAGCGGTGGGAGTAGTAGGGGCGATGAGGCCTCAATGGCAGCACAACCGACCACTAGGGGCAGGAGCAGGCGGTCTCCCTGGCGCTGGTTTGGGCGGCTGGTGCAAGAAGAGCAGTGATTGAAGAAGCAGCAGGACCGTTCGATTCAAATCCAACGGTTACTGCTGCTAGAATCGTTTGTTGACTAAGTTGACAAGCCCTGTGTACACGTCAACGTAGTAGGCCCACAGGTCAGCCTCCCAACTGGTGCGCCCTAGATGTTAGTGGGAGGAATCATTTTTTTTTGCGTAATAAGGAGGCCGTTTTTTTGAGACAAATATAAGGAGGCAGTTGATTGCGTGCGGCTAGGCCAGCGGAGGGAGTAGGGTGGGCCGGGGAAGCCTGCGCGGCATCACAGCGGGCCACAAGAGGAGGGAGCAGTGAAATCACAAGTGCTCCCTAGGTGGTTTTGGTAATTAATGGCAACATATCTCTTGTTGGACTAACACTTTTATCTAGTATGATTCAGATAAGTTCAACAATGGAGTGGCATGGACTAAAGGATGTGGGAACTCCTTCAAGATGCTAAGGACAAAGGATTGGCTCAAGCTTCAAGCTCAAGACTCTTCATTTTACATTTCAGTGATCCAAGATCACATTGAGTCTATAGGAAAAGCCAATACTATCAAGGAGGGATGAGGTGTTGCTTAATGAGCCTCTTGCTTCATGTGCTTAGTGATATGCTCCAAAAACCCTCAACTACTTTCCCACTTCCACACATATGTCCTAAACCTAAAGTCAAACTCGGCCACACCGATTCTTCCTATCCGGCGCCACCGAGTTTTGATGTCTTAGCCACTGCCACAAACCCTAGGCAAATCGGTCTCACCGATAGGGATCTCGGTCTCACCGAGATGGGATTGTAATCTCTCTGTGTATGTCCATTATCAAAATCGGTCTCACCGAGTTTGAGCAATCGGTACTACCGAGATTACAATGCAAACTCTCTGGTTAACTTATTACCAAAATCGGTCCCACCGAGTTTGAGTAATCGATCCCACCGAGTTTGCCTGACCAACTCTCTGGTTAGCTAATTACCAAAATCGGTCTCACCAAGATTATGTTATGCCCTAACCCTAACCATATCGGTTCTACCGAGTTGCATGTCGGCCCCACCGAAAATCCTAACGGTCACATTATTTGCTAAATCGGTCCGACCGAGTTTAACTATTCGGTCCCACCGAGTTTGGTAGATTGTGTGTAACGGTTAGATTTTGTGTGGAGGCTATATATACCCCTCCACCTCCTCTTCATTCGTGGAGAGAGCCATCAGACTGAACCTACACTTCCAGCATCCTATTTCTCAGAGAGAACTACCTACTCATGTGTTGAGGCCAAGATATTCCATTCCTACCATATGAATCTTGATCTCTAGCCTTCCCCAAGTTGCTTTCCACTCAAACCCTCTTTCCACCAGATCCAAATCCTATGATAGAGAGTTGAGTGTTGGGGAGACTATCATTTGAAGCACAAGAGCAAGGAGTTCATCATCAATGCACCATTTGTTACTTCTTGGAGAGTGGTGTCTCCTAGATTGGCTAGGTGTCACTTGGGAGCCTCCGACAAGATTGTGGAGTTGAACCAAGGAGTTTGTAAGGGCAAGGAGATCGCCTACTTCGTGAAGATCTACCGCTAGTGAGGCAAGTCCTTCGTGGGCGACGGCCATGGTGGGATAGACAAGGTTGCTTCTTCGTGGACCCTTCGTGGGTGGAGCCCTCCGTGGACTCGCGCAATTGTTACCCTTCGTGGGTTGAAGTCTCTATCAACGTGGATGTACGATAGCACCACCTATCGGAACCACGCCAAAAACATCCGTGTCTCCAATTGCGTTTGAATCCTCCAATCCCTTCCCTTTACATTCTTGCAAGTTGCATGATTTACTTTCCGCTGCTCATATACTCTTTGCATGCTTGCTTGCTATATGTTGTGAATGTTAAACTTGTGCCTAAACTCCACTCAAACTTTAAAGAATCCTAAAAACTGCAACTTTGGTACTTAGTGTCTAATCACCCCCCTCTAGACACCTCTTCTCAAGGTCCTACAAGCAGGCAGTCCCGCCGGCACTAGTTTAGGCGGCTGGAGCAGGAAGATCAGAGATTGAAGAAGCACGGCGGCTAGAATCGTGTGTTCACTGACAAAGCCTTGCGTAAATAAGTCAGCCTCGAAATATGTGGCATGTACATCCCATTTGCTATTATTTTTATAATTTTTACTCATTTTCTAATTCATATGGAATTTATTGCAACCCGTTTTCCATTTTTAGAATTGCCAGCCATTTTTTGGTCAGTACCAGGGTCAAAAAATTAACTAAATATGTGGGAAATTTTGAAAATTCGCAAATTTTTGCTGGGGAACAAAACATTCTTAATCCAAAAATTAATAGGCATACTAAAACAAATTTAAAAATAAATTAGTACTATGTCATGTTAAATCTAATGAAATACATATAAGATATCAGTGAAGAACAAATTTCAAAAAAAAACTAATATCCCATTTGCTTGTCTTGAAAGATTTGCAGCCCAGTAATTCGGAGAAAACAAATAGGCCTAGCTTGGGTATTCTTCAAAAAGAAATACTGGGCTACCTATTTTCCCAAAGAACTGGTGCATGAGCATTTAGCTTTATTTATTTATTTACTTATTTATGTTTAGGGGACCATGAGCATGTACCTGGGCTGGATTCATGTGAGAGCCTCCCTTCCAATTAATCATGGGCTTCTCTATTGGGCCTTCATCAGTGGGCTGCATGTTATCGACAAGTGGAAAATGTGTTCCGTACGAAAAATAGTATGAGCTACGTACAGTACGGGGCACTAAAGGATTGAACCGTGCAACGACTTCCAAAACATTGTGTTTGTCGTTCTAACAACACATTTATTCAACCAACAGACGAAATATACTACTGATTGTACATTGAAAACAACAGCAGCAGCAACCAGGGCTGGGGGTGCAACAGAAGCAGTAAGCAGGCCAGAAGAGCGAAGATGCAGCTCTCTCTTCCAAACCAAACATCAGCCATCATTACAAAAGGGCTACCAAAAAAGAACAAGTGTATGCATCAAACTAAATAAAGATCCTACTACACCAAGTGTACGCATCTAACTAACTGGCTCAGTTAGATGTTACTATTTATTAAGCTGTGGAGATTGGCTGACGGCTTGAACCAGATGGGTGCCTGACGGGGAAACTCCAGCCAGCAGGCCGAAGTCTGATACTTGCGACCCTCTCTCCTACTTTGGGCTGCAGAGTGTGGCGGCACATATCAGAGTATGGTGCATGCAGAGACGCATGGTACGCTGTGCACACACAGTTGTGCCTAATGAACGAAACCGTGCTGCCATCATGATCCTTGCCGTCGGTTATCTCCTGGTTAATCGGATAATTCAGTCCGACAAACAGAGAGTGTGTACCAAGGCTACTTACCAGCCTCCAGTCAAAAATTCCTGAAGGCCCTGAGAAGCTGGGATCCTGCTCAAAGACCTTGCAGTGACTGTGATTGTATTCCGCGAAACAACACATCCGGTACGTGCGAACAATCATCAATCTTTTGCCGTCGTTTGATCGAGCCAGGAACCACCTGCAACTGCCATGCCGCTTTTCTTTGAAAGGTTCTGGGATTAGGAAGGGCAGGGACACCAGGCGACCTACAACATCATATCAAGTTGGAGTCAAATAAAAAAGGGCTCTTGATTTAGTCAATCTTAAGAACAACATGTTATGAGCATGAATATTTTTTCAGTAAATGTTGACAGTAATATAAGCAAGCCATCATGATATCACAGGAAAGTAACATACTGCTGTAACAGCCGTTTGTAGCGATGACTGGAGTAGGCCAGCAATACGTCCAGCCATAGAAGGAGTCGACAGCGTAAATGAAGCCCTTGTGTTTAATGGCATCAGAGAACCATGGAGGATGTATAATCCTGCGATGGACATGCAGATTTATCCACTTACCGCAGTGACCTGTCAGATAGGCGAGACCGCAGTTGAAGAACGCAATTAGCATGAAATCTTTATAATTCATAGATCTTGTGGGCACTTGGCATATTACAACCTTGAGTAAATCAAACTTGGTATCATGTTGGCTACTGTAAGATTCCGAGTATTCTGTGCCGCGGTGCCAAAGCAGTGCAATGTTAATTGAAGGAAGGGGGATCAATCGTCGGGTGTAGACCTCCACGAGCATCCAGCTGTCGCGACCGTCGACGGGCACCATCCAAGACGTGTTCATGCCGAACCAGTACATACCGTTAATGTAGCTGAGGCTGACGGGGATCGGATCGCAGTGAAGGGGGTTGATGCTCGCCACCCTATGATTGTTATGCTGCGTGACACGCCGTTTCTGAAGATCAGGCGGCATCAGCAATCAAGGAGCTGGCTTAAAAAGCTCCGGCCTGAGGGCTTTGAGTAAACGGTACAACCCCGACGAGCACGCGGCGAGCGGCATGGTACTGAGATTGTCCACAGGCGAAACAATGAGCTTGATTACCTCTGTGGGGAGCGAATTCCAGCCACTCTTTCGGCGGACGCTGCTCGGTTCTGCCATTGTTAGTGCTTGGGTTTCGGACGAGGGGGGGAGGCGCCTTAGCGGGGATGGAAGCTTGGACGAGATTATGTGCGGACAAAGATGGAGAAGCGAATATGTGCTGTAAGAAGTGGACAGATGATGATGACTACAACACGCCGCTTGACTTATGAGACACATACCAGCAGCGTAGGGCATATCGATGCCAGACAACTTGCTTGAGTGATCACAGTACTGGTACTCCCTACAGTACCTACTACAGTACTATGCCCTAGCTTGCTAGAGTAGAGTAGTAGAGTAGGACTCTGCTCTACTACTAGCACCGGAGGAGTAGTATATTCTAATCTAAAATAGTTACAAACTTCAATGCCCGAGCGTGGAACGACTACGAACCATGCTCAAAGACCGTGTCAACGTGGTGTTTGGACTTATATGCAAAAAAAATAGCAAGATGCCCGTGCATTGCACGACACATCATCATCACCAACTCGGTTTTTTCTCTACTCCCACTCCTATAAAAGACTCGGTTTGTGATGATGGAGGCGAGGAGGCTTGTTCAGCCGGGCGTGCAGCGGACGGCGCAACACTATTCGATTTCTTATAAAAAAGTAGTAGAGATAGAGACATAGGGAGGAGCACGAGGTTGTGGGAGATAAGGATGAACGAGGCAAGGCCTTATCTGTAGATGTGGAGAGAGGTGCGGGTATCTTTTGTAAAATTGTCATAGTTGGCTTTCTATCCGTCAGATATAGATCAGACGGTCTATATTACAAGATGGCAGGCATACCATCATCACCAACTCGGTTTTCTATAAGAGTAGATATATATATATATATAGATATAGATAGATAGAGACTAGGGAGTACTAGTAAGGACACCATCTACTGCTTTGTGTGCTACTCCTGCACTCCATTCGGCGGCCGCAACGTCCCCTATAGCCATTCCCTCTTGCGCTCCATTCGGTGGGCGCTATTGAAATCTGGGGAGCGCACTCTCGCGACTGCTGGCAGCCACGATTTCATCGACGATGACTTCTTCCCCGACCTAGGCAACCTCTTCCTCAATGACATGGGCGACAACCTCAACGCCAACGGTGCTGCTCCCGTTGCACCATATTTGTTTCTGTATTTCCTGTTCGAAATCGTGGTAGAATTCATGTTTCTACTTTGTATCCTACTACTATGCCAGTCCACATGATTAGTTTCATCTCTGTTATAGCCGTCATGATTTATTTTGTGCTTATTCGGATTAAATCTCGTAGTAACTTGCTCATATATTCAACTGGCGCAACGTCCCCTACAACCACTCCCGTTTCATGGACGGCCTGGTCGATGCCTCCAAGGAGCCCTTCGTCCACTGCTATGAGTGCCCAATGCTGTTTTGTGGCTCGCCGGCGGACATGGTGCATCACCTCACGAATGTGTGCAGCGGTCACTGCTGGCCCTTGGCAGAGAACATCAAGTATGACATGTGCTACCGGTTCACCATGCCGGAGTCGCTGGAGGATCACCGCCGCCTGCTAGTCTCGGAGGAGGACGACAACGTCTTCCTCTTGATCGTGGGCACCGGCGAGGCCCGCGCAGGCCGCCGCCCCATCTCTGTAATGTGCGTCAGGGGCATCGCCGCTGACGCTGACACTAACATGAGGCAGATGTACGGGTGCGTGGTCAATCTTACTACCCCTCCGGGCGAGTGCGGCGAAACCGGCCTCATCGGACAGACTTGGACTCTGAGGAGCTGGGACTATCCCGCCAATGTGGACTTGGAAAACCCATGGCATCCGTTCCATCCTTTACCCGCCGACTCGGTACACGGGGACTCCAAGGAGGTTCACCTGGACATACACATTATCAAGTGCACTTAGAAAACATGTAGTGTGTGTGTGGGCGCTTATGGCCCGTGTCTTTGCCGCTTTTGATTCTGTAAGCTTGTCGTTAAACTTGAGTGGCTTTCGCCGCAGTCCTTCCTTTGAACTGCTCCTCTCAGTGAGCTGATGTAAGACACTTTGGGTTTCATTTGATAATGGAACCAGGGAGGAGCCTCTCTATTCTTCTAAAAAAATACGCATTATCAAGTTAAATGTTGATCATTAGTCTTTGCTCAATGTAATCCGCTGTCTAAGCATGTGGAGACTTCCATGCATGATCTTGCTCTATTGGAGTATCGCGCATGAATAGAAGTGTATCCGTTTATGGTTTAGTCTAGAATCTTCCATGTATGAATTTTTACTACAGTACTAGTGAAAGACTTACGATGAACCATTTCTTACATCTCCTCTGCCCCCTTGCAAGTCATCCTGATTTAATCCCTCCGTCTAGGTGTATAAGGGCATGGTTAATATTACTTAATAGTATAGCCAACTATTGACTATAAGAAAGTGCCATGTCATCTGTAGCCAACATGTATAACAATTGATACTCAAAAACTAATTCTTAAAGATCATTTCTTGCAAAGCACAATAAGTGTTATTTCTTCACAAGTTTTGGATGCAGGTTGAACAGTTGAATGCTTTTGTTTGCAAAAGATACCTTTTTATCTATTTCACCCGGATGTTTGTGAGCTCTAGAGATGAGATAATATCCAAAGAAACCTATCGATACCCGTTACACATGAGATGACCCCCACATCCTTTGTCAAAATAAACAACTCCCCGGTTAATGCATTTCACTCTTCGGTGCAACGCACGGGCACCTTACTACTATAGATTAGTACGACCAAAAATTGAACTAACATTATATATAGTACGATAAATACTGATGCATGTCACCTAAAATTATATCATTCAAAACTATGTTCAAATACGAATCCAATGATATAGTTTTTGTTGACATGCACTAACATTTTGTCAGTTAAATCTTCAGTCAAATTCAATGGGGGACTAATAAACCACGACCGATGTAGTACAAGTGTAGAGGGCGGTGCTGCACAGGAGTCTCACCCCGCTCGTGGCGCGGCAGTAAAGCCGTCATATCACAAAACCCAACCACTCCCAGTAATAAATGGCCTGGTAAAATAAACGGACAAGCAACCATCACATCCCTCCGTCTTTTTTGCATTTCATCTCTCTGCATTTACTTTCTCCGGTTCATCTCCCACACTCGATCCCTAGCTACTACTCCTAGGGCCAGTTCTTTTGGCGGCTTCCCCAGCTTTTCCCACAAGACTAGCCACAGTGGAGAGTAACAATAAGGCGCCTCACTCATTTATTTGGGCTTCTAAACTACTACTCCATCCTGGTTTATTCCTCACCATTGTAATTTGTGCTAAATTTTGACCAAAGATTTAACTGATAAAATGTTACTCAAAACACTTAGGCGCGGTGCATCTAGGTGTGTAAGTCATCTTACGAAAACCAAATAATCCCAAAACACTTAGGTGCGGTGCATTAACTTCTACCTCGTTTCTTGTTTCTTGACATATCAACCAATAAGAGATAAAGAGTGTGCATGCTTTTAATGACTTGAGATATCAAACACGACATGCAGTGGTTAGTTCATTGCATGCAATACTATTAATTAGCAAATAAACGTTAACGTTTCTCGTTTTCTCCTCCTCCTTGGTCACGGTGCACAGTCTAAGATGACTTACTCACCTAGACGGATGGAGTAGTGCATGTGACATGCACTAACATTTCATTAGTTAAATTTATGATTAAAATTTGACACAGATTACAATGGGGACCAATAAACCAGGACGGAGGTAGTAGTTATGGGATTACTAATCTAGAAGCCTAAAAGAACTGGCCCCTGGTACTCCTACTAGTAGTAGTACTCAAGTTGGAATTCCAATTGCATGACACAACTTGTTAGGCAAAAAAATTGATACAGGGTGTAGGAAGCGGTTTGGGAATTTGCATGCCTTCCAACCAGTGAGATACTCCGTATAAAATACGACAGAGAAATAACCACAGAGAAGGAAGCTAAAAGTAAACAATCAAATGAGCATTTTTGCATTTGTTTTGCATTGAATCGTTTCACAAGCTTGACTAGTGCTGTTTTTCTACTTTTACAAAAACCGCATCGTAATGTTAAAACGTGCATTTGCACGTACATAAGTAATAGTAGTACTCCCTCCGTCTAGGTGTACAAGTCTTCCCTCCTTCTTGGTCACCGTGCACAACCAAAGATGACTTATTGACCTGGACGGAGGGAGTAGCATAGTCTGCAAGCATATATCGAGAGAGACGTGTAGTCCGATAGTATATAGTAAAGTTTGTGCTATATGCACGTACTTGCAAAATGCGTAATAATACACAACGTTTCCAAACTTTCCCTTTTACATACTTAATTAAGGACGCTAAAAATTCCTGAATGTTCGGGATTTATCATTTGCGTCCCAAAACTAATGAGATTGCCTTACGAAACAAAAATTATACTCCTCCTAAAAGCCACATCGCTCGTAGGAGCGCTTGCGGCGCGCCACGAGAGCCCTGGTGCGCGGCCGTTTCCCAGCGCACCGACACAACGCCTCTTCCTCAGCCTCGCAACTCGCGAGGTGTTGATTGGCGGCTTGCCGGCGGGCGAGCGCGATCTCACCGGTGTGGTGATCCGGCGCCAACAGGTACTCCTCCTGGCTGGAAGCGTGCACCCGGTCCACTTACCACCAAGCGTAGATGAGGCGCTTGGGCCCGACTGCACTCAGGGCGTCGGCACGGGCGTCCTCCGCCACCCTCACAGCCCTCGCACGAGCCTTCTGCCAAAGAACCAATTGCTTGACTCTCTCGGACGCGACATAGATCTCCCAGAAAGCTTGTTGCGTGGTGCGCTTCTCTTCCTCGGCCTTCTTCTCCGCCTCTATTTTGGCGCGCTCTGCTGGAGGTAAAGCCTCCCACAAGGCAACATCCATTTCTTTCCAAAGCTCCTTAAGGCTGGGGGACTCGGCGGGCAGCGCGGCGTTCTCCTCGTAGCGGGGAGCCGACGCGTCCTCCGACGGGCGTGCTGGCGAGATTGGGAACACCAACGCGTCCACCTCGACGCGTCGCGGCGAGGAGCGGAACGCCGATGCGTCCTCCTCGACTAGTGGCGGAGAGGAACGGAACAGCGACGCGTCGCGTCGCAGCGAGGAGCGGAACACCTACGCGTCCTCCTCGACTAGTGGCGGCGAGGAACGGAACAACGACACATCGCGTAGCGGCGAGGAGCGGAACACCGACGCGTCCTCCTCGACTAGTGGCGGCAAGGAATGGAACGGCGACGCGTGACCGTACGCGCGATGCAGCGAGGGGCTCCTAGGGCTTGGGAGGGGCGATGTCATGGTGGTCGACATGAGAGGGAGGGGGAGGAGATAGCGATGAACGTGAATGTGAGGGGGATGAGATAGCGATGTCGTGGGAGGCACAGTATTTATAGCGAGCAATGGCACACCTACGTAAGATATGGACTGAGCTGCACTGACTTAACTGCAGGTCCAGTTGCGTCACTGACATATGGGCCAGTACACTGCTAGGCCCGTATGTCAGTGACCCAATGCACCTGAAGTTAAGTAAAAGCTACATGGGCATATTTGTTGGAGTAAATTACAGGGGAGCGAAGGGGTGGAAATATTGCTGGTCACAACGGATTGGACGAGCGTGGGGGGAGGAGAGTCATGCATGCAGATATTTTCACACGGGGTGGAGTGGTGGGACCGCCGGAGGGAGAAGGAGAGTTTGGCAGGCATATTGTTTCCACACATGGAGAGGAAAAGATTTGGAGACGAACGGGCTTCCTGCAGGTATGGGGAACGGTGCATAATAAGTCATCTTGCATGCCGGGCTAGGTATAGTCTCAAGTCATTAAAAACATACATGCCCCACACATGTTCATATTTCAAGGTGCACTAAATTATTGCATGCGATGATTAAGGCTGGCCATAATGGTGG
>NC_057801.1:274640263-274672169 GCF_018294505.1 Triticum aestivum
TGCATGCATTGGTAAACACATTTTTTGTGAAGAACGACATCATTAGTTGAGTACTTTTGCAGACTTCAAAAACTATTCCACCGCCTCTACTATCTTACTAAGAGTAGGTGAAATTTTTGAGTCAAGACCTTTAAACTAGAAGGGAGGTAGTGGTACTCTAATAGCTAGGTGTGTAAGTCATCTTACGAAAACCAAATAATCCCAAAACACGTAGGCGCGGTGCATTAACTTCTACCTCGTTTCTTATTTCTTGACATATCAACCAATAAGAGATGAGGGTGTGCATGCTTTTAATGACCTGAGACTATCAGACATGACATGCAGTGGTTAGTTCATTGCATGCAATACTATTTAATTAGCAAATAAACATTATTGTCTCTCGTTTTCCCCTCCTCCTTGGTCACGGTGCACAGCCTAAGATGACTTACTCACCTAGACGGAGGGAGTATCAACATTCACAATGTCAAATCAATATTTTTACACTCATTATAAAACGTAGTTCTTATACTCATTATAATCAGTATTGTAGATATTGATATTTTTAGTATAAATTTGGTCGTGGGATTTCATTGATGTCTGTCAAAGCGTGGAGGAAGCGGAGCTTAGGGCTTGCATTGCCGGTCCCTACATAGGTATTTCTCTTCATAATCCTGTAATTTTAGAGACTGATTGCATTGTTGTGGTAGCGTCTCTTGCATCGGGGGACTATCACAGGTCTGTTATGCGTGACCTAAAGATGAAAGCGTTGAGCATCTCGAAGTTGATCAACAATCTTCAATTGTCAAAGATTAGCCGTCCGGCCAATAAGGTGGCACACTTAATCGCTAAGTATAGCTTTGACAATAGATTAGATGGTATTCTTGTAAATAACGTACCGCCCTATGTGGTGAATATTGTATCGAATGAGTGTACTAGTGTGGCTAGTTAATTAATATAAGGTGGTTTAAAAAAGTATATATTTGGTAAAACACTTTGCAAATGGTTGACGGGATTAAAAAGGACCAGAGGGAGTATCATGCATGCGGAGTAGGCAATTTTTTTTCTCATTTATAGCCGGTCGAAGTCTCAAAGGGCGCGACCGCGCGAGGGAGGCGAAGATCGTGGGAGGCGCGACGGTTGACGGGATTAAGTGAAGTTACATCCACGCGCCGGCATGGCGTGCGAACAGGCATAAGCTATACCGTCAGGCCTACAATATGGGTCTAGTAGACATCACATCTAGTGGGTCCCGCATAGTTCTCGAGAACTCTTTGGGGGCTTGCAGCTGTTTATCCATCGGGCAAGCCAGCAACCCCACGCTGTTCGCACGCCCTACTCTTCCCCGTCTTCTACCTCACAACAGTTCGCTCCCAGTCGTCCCGTCCTTTCACATTAGTTCGCTCCCAGTTTTTGCGGGGTACAACAGTTCAACTTCTCCTAACCCTCCTCCAAAATCCATGGCCTCCCAAATCTCCATGGTCGCCGCTGAGTACCATGTTAGAGCCATCACCGGCGATCAGTTCATCGTCATCTACACACGTGGATCCTCGATGATGGAAGCATGGCTTGCTCGCTTCCTACGCATGTTCAACAGTTCAACGGATGAGTGGGTCGCTGGGCTAGATGTTGAGTACACCACAGTCCTGGGACGAGAGAAGGATCTAAAGGACGAAGAGAGGAAGAAGCCCACCGTGATCCAGGTTTGTGTACGTAATGTTTGCTTGGTCTACCACATATGCCATGTCGACATTGAGTGCCAGGATTTTAAGAACTTCCTCAAGGACAAAAGAGTGAAATTCGTTACTGTAGGCTTTAAGAACGACAGGGATGTCCTGCGTCGGATAGGTCTCGTTGTAGGCCATTCCTTCAATCTCCAGAAGGCAATCCTGGTGTCCTCCTCTCAACCTTCAATGCTGACCCTGGCAGCAGCCATGATTGATCCTTTGTTCGCTAAACTGAAGAAACCTCATCACGAGTTTCATCATGCATGGGAGTCGAAGACATTAGATGAAGATCACATCCTGTACGCAACAATGGATGCCTACCTTTGTTTAAATATCTCCATGGGTTGGATGAAGAAGCAGAGCCTAGTGTCTGGTTCAAGAAAAGAAGCGTCGACGAAGAGGAAGAGGAAGAGGGACGAGGACGAAGTCGAGGACGTGGACTCAGACTCCGAGTAGGTGGCAGTGCCGTCGCTCATGCTGGTTCTACTGCAGTGTCAAGCGGACTAGTTGCTTAGTTTATTTTCAAGGGTGTGTTGTGCTGAGGCCCCAGCAGAACTATGTTTATGTTCTTTCTCGTTATTTGAACTCTTTAGTACGTAGAGTAGTACTAGTACTATGTCTTACTACTGTTCTTCTTGCAGTTGGTACTACTGCTCGTACCTTCGTGTTCCTACTGTACTTAATACATTCATACTAGTAGTATAATTTGGGTCAGTCAATTTGTGAAAGAAGTTCGATGGAGCGAAGGAAGAAGACGGCAGAAGAGGTGGAAGAAGCCCTTCTAGCCATCCATGTTGCATCAAATGGCTCACATGAGTCGACTGACCCAAATTGCTCCTTCAGATTGCAGGATCCACGTGGCATTCAAGGTCTCGAAGGTAGATTCCGCGTCCGCACCCGGTTTGCGGGCTCGACGCGCGTGCGACCGGCTTCCGCCGCGACAGCCACCATGCGCGCCTCCTCTACGCGGGCGGAGACAACAATGACATGCTAGTTCCTCCTCGCTGGCGTGTTGGAGCACGCGCTCGTCCTCCTCTTTGTATGCTGCGTGCATAGATGCGGCTCCACCAGCTGCTCATGTGCTTGGCAGCGCGGCGGCATGGCGAGGAGGGACTGCAGACGATGTGAGCGGGTGAGCCTTCGGCTTCATGGCACATGGATGGCGGTGACACGGCGGTGATGGGCGAGAAATTGTTGGCCGGAGCAGGCGGGCGCCGGCATGCGCAACGGCGGCGCCGGCATATTGATGAGTGCGAGTATGGGAGCTTACTTTAGTTTTATATGAGGTTGGTCAAACTTAAAAGAAAACCGCACTAGTACACGTAAACATTACACTTAGGCAGCGCTTTTTTTTTTTGAAGTTAGTACCACAGTCATGATACGGAACCCTGTGCAAGCGCGTGAACCGCGGCCGCGCGGTCGATCGAACAGTGTGTCACCGTGTCGCGCTCGAAGGACATCCACAGAACCTTTTTGTGTGTGTGAAAACAATCCTCGAATATTACTCAACTTTTTTTCCTGGGAAAGTTCTTGACGCTGCAATATTTTCATATATTTGAATTTAGCTCCAGTTTGTGTTTATTTGGATTTGGACGTTTTAGGTGCGCCCTAGTTTTTTAATACTTATTTTGTGTGTGTGACTGAGAGAGAACATGTGTATGTGTCCATATGTGTGTTGTGGCGGAAGGGCAATGTGGAGACGGTGTGCGTGTGATACAGACATAGAGAGGTGTGAATGTGCAAATGATCATGCATGAGTGAGACATAGACAGATGCCGATATGTTGTGTATACATGAGAGAACGGTCTTCTAGTTTACTTGTGTGTGTGTGTGTGAGAGAGAGAGAGAGGAGCATCCGTAACACAATAACCATCTCTCTCGATTCGTCCGTCCCTCGCACGATCGCATGCAACATATGCATCAACGCGCACATTTTGACACCCTCACTCAGCCCCTGCCCACCTCAAGGCCCGCACAATCTCTTCGTGAATACCCATTTCTCTCCTTAGGTTTGTTTTCGCTCAATATCTGACACACACACACACACAGGCAGCACAACACACACACACACACACTCCCCCGAGCACACAATTCATCCCCATCAAAGGTTATATGGCGACCACTCTCGCTTGTGCTTCTTTGCACCCCAACATGCACGACACCTCAATCTTCAAAGAGGGCATCGAGCAGATCGAAGACGGCGACCACACCGCGCTAGAGAATGCGGGGTCATTTGGAAGCAGGGTGATGTGATGATGGCTGACTGACTCCTCCCCCCACCCTCTCTCTCTCTTGCACAAAATTACCAATCCCTCTCTCCCCCGCACAAAATTGTCAATCCCTCAACCCATGAGATCCTTCCCCTCTCGTCCATGTTTTTCTAGCTCTCTCATTAAACATGTTGTCTCTTCTCCTTCCACGTATACAGAATCACGTATATTACATGTCTCCATCTTTCTCACAGACCTAACTTCTTCCTCTCTCTTTATCTTTCTCTCTCTCTCTCTCTGTCTCATTAGGTTTGTCTCCTACTCTCTCGTCCACATACATACAATCTTTCCCGCCCTATCTGCTCCATCTTCAAAAGCTCTCTCTGCACGTTTCATTCACACAATGGGATATGTCAAAATGTTGTTTCTATAATGGCTGATGTAGAGTTTTGGTTGTTTTTGTTGCATCCTACAAAGTAATAACTATGAAATGCATTTAGATTCTCATTTGACTGGGATTATGTGAGTTTGAGCATGTTGTGAAGTACTATAGACCTTGTATACATCTTGGGATTCGACAATGATTGTAACTATTGAATTGTATAGACCATTACATTCGAAGTCAATAGCCTAATATATTTATTTCACAATTTCAACAAATGATTAGTTCATTCAAACTAAGAAAACAAATGTGTACTCCCTCCGTTTTTATTTAAGTCCGCGTATTAGCATTGGTCAAAGTCAAGTTTTGTAAACTCTCAGAAAGCTTATAACAAAAAATATTAACATATACAATAACAAATAAATACCATTAGATTCATTATTGGATGTACTTCCACATCATACATATTTGTTATGGTAAATGTTTATATTTTTATATAAACTTGGTCAAACTTTAGGAAGTTTGACTTCGGTCAAACCTAATATGCAGAGTTTACTACTACTACTCGCTAGTTGCTTAGCCGAATCACTCAACACGCCACACGGGGAGTCCAGTGTCACAAAATTTTGAGGTCAGCGGGAAAATCTCCCGCGACCCTGATTCGAGCAGTGGGAAGTTACCATCATAGCCTTCGGAACAGGCCTACGGACGATGCTTGGTAGGGGGCTGTTTTCGTAACTTCAGGTTCACCCTACCCAGCCAGCCCCACCCCGGCATCCAGAGTAGTACACCTGAATATTCCCGATTTTCTATCCCCACCGCAAAATAGACTTCTCCACGGCACTGCAGCCTTCGTGCTCCTCCCCTTTACATCGGCGCACTCGTCCACCGCAGCGCATCTACCTCATCGACGACCTCGTACGCCGCACTGGATCCGGTCCACTATCGTCGTCATAGAAGGAGCCTCTTCCCCGGCATCGTCTTCCACGATCTCGGATCTGCTTCTCGGAAGCCGACGCCAAGCGCAGAAGTACCACCGTCGTGGACAATGAACTGACTCCCGTTGCCGACCATGACTCACAGAGGCCGCCGCGACCATCGTTCTCCTCCTCGATTGGTAATGTGTGTATTGAATCACTTAGCAGTACATGTGCAGTTCCAATTTTGTTCATACCTACCCTTCAATTTTCCTGGGTGCTATTGTTCCCATAAAAGTAATTGGTTATAGCCTCCATTGTCCAACAGAATATCATCTTGTAATTGTGCGTCGCTCCTGTATTGCGCTGTGCTTGGGTAGGTTTTTCATCTGCAACCAGCAGTGTGGCAAATGATGGAAAGGTTTTTAGAACTAGCAAGATGCCCAGAGGCAGAGGACAAAAAATATTTAAGGTGTGGCGAAGTCTTAAGCAAAAATTTATTTTTATGCAAACCAAAAGAGTCAATACACACTAACATTGCACACCACAAAAGAATAACCAAGTACAATGAAAATGTAGACATGTTTCAATAGAAAAACAACCTAAAATATACCGATAATGAAGGTCACAATGGTGCCTAGAAGGCCCAGGCAATGGCAGTGCCCTACCCTCCTGCAATTCACAATTTCACACCATTAAATTATCACTATGTTGCATTGCTTCCAAGATGTCAAAAAATGTTCTCCAAAAATGATTTAAAAGTCAGAAAACATACATGCATCTAATCTAAATAATTACAGCCCATACAGTACCAAAAGTGATTTCCATTTGCAATAGAAGAGATAAATCATTGGAGTTGGAACTACTGATTGCTGCAGATTGCAAGTTATCAAAAAATGCTACAAAATTCAGAAAATATACCTCTCACGTTTCGCCCATTCCCCTTACTCCCCATCTTCTGCAGGCCGAGAAGAGAAGGACGCAGCTCCCGCTCGCCCCGTGCCCGCGTCCCTTTCTCGGCAGCGCCCAACCACGCCTAACGCTTGCCTAACGAGTGCTCGACGCCACTTCCGTCGACCCGCTGCCCCGTCGTCCGCCACTCCGCCTACTCCTGGCCGCCGCCGCCATGCTAGGGTTCGCTGGTTGCTGCGTGTGTATGCCGGTCTGCGGGAGTGGCTGCGTCGTTGTTTGCCTAGCTCGAACCGCTCGATGCATCGTTCGTGTGCGATGTGTCGCTAGAAGGCCCAAATAATGGGATGTCTAAGGCTGTCTGGCCCAATAAAATGAATGGCCTCTCTCTTTATAATATCTCTACTAAGCTATTTGCTCAAAAGAAATCTCTACTTAGCGATTCCCAACTATTAGCGAACGAAGCGTATATGTATAAAAAAAATTGGACCAAATCAAGGTGTGGCGGCTGCCACACCTTGCCCACCAGGGTCCTCCGCCACTAAAGATGTCCATGCGTTGCACGCATCAAGATGCATTTGTATGAGTAGTTTATCTTGTGGGATAAAAGGATGAACGAGGGAAGGCCTTATTTGCAAATCTAGAGAGGGGTATGGGTATCTTTTTGCAAAATTCCCATTTGTTTCCTTCCTATCTGTCAGATATAAATCGGACGGCCTATATTGCAAGAAAAAAAAGTATAGAGAAAAAAAGTAGACAGTAAAGGAAGTAGAGATAAATATTAAATATTAAATTTAAAATAAATATAACCATAGAGAAGAGAGTAGAGATAGCAGATACGTCGGGAAAGGATCGCGCGCGCGGGGGAAAAGCGGTCGGGCGTGCGCTAGTTTTGGCGTGCGGCGTCCGGCGCGCTTTATAAAATCCAACGCCCTCCCACCGCTCTGTGCCTTGCCACCGCTCTGTGCCTCGCCGCTGCTCTCTCCCCGCTCTTTTTCGCCTCACCGCCGCCGCGCCACCATGCCGCCGCGTCGCCGGGAAACTTGGGGATACCGCGCGTCCGCGCGCGCCCCTCCGGCGGCTTCTCCGCCGAGATCCGGTTCTGCGGGATGCGCCTCGGCCTCGGCAATTTCGACACCGCCACCGAGGCCGCCCGCGCGTACGACGCAGCAGTGTGGCGCCTCCGGTGGCCTCATAGAACATTAAACTTCCCCAATGTGCCGACACGGGAGCGAGCGCAGGAGCTTGCGCCTCTGCCGCGGCTTAGCACTGACGAGGATCGTCGCGACAACCGGAGGCGGGAGCACCATCTCAGCATCGCCGAGATGGACGAGGAAGCCATTGCACTGTGGCGCCAACACTTCCCGTAGGACATCATCAACGAGCGTGAGTTCTACCCGCAAAGGAGGGTGGAGAGGGATAAGAGGAGGGTGGAGCGAGCCGCCTATCGCGAGGACAAGCGTAGGCGAAAAGCGGATGCTCAATTCAACATGAGGCTAGGAGCACCGTCGCCCTGGGAATCTGACGACGATCGGTATCTTCACGCTTACAGTCAGATGTCGGAGGAGGACATCACCGAGGAGGAATCGGACGACGAGGAGTAGTTGAATTATCTTTTTTAATCTATCTATGCTAAGAACTATCCTCTACTCTCTAGTATCTACTTCTCGATCTCAGCACTGTAAATGCTTTCTTAAAGCGCCACGCGTTGCGATTCTGTTGGAGATGCTCTAACGTGGCAGACGAGTGCATTAATGTTGCCCACAAGATGTGCAAGTATTACTAGTAGTATTTTTCTTGCCATGTTGAGATTTTAAAACCACGAGTGTGAACATGCAGAGGAGCAATGAAGACCAAACACAGGATATTCGGGACATCTTCAAGGAGCGTGGCAAGTTAAAGAGGAGCTGCACCGAACCTGTAAAACGAGCTTTGGTAAGTAACACCCTTTCAATTACTTTCGTTTAGCCTCGTGTTCTTCGATGTGTATATGTTGTAGTTTCTGTTTCTCTTAAGCGTGGTGTTCTTCGATGTGTAATAAGAAGAGTCTTAATCGTCCTAATGCTTTCGTTTTTAACTTGATGTAGGAAGTGGGTGTTCTCACCTTGTAGTCTGTTTTTATATTTCTTTTCCTTTTGAATTCACTTCTCCGAGTTCTGTTTATCTGGCTTCTACTAAATGGATCTAGGTTTCTCTGAGTATTGATCTAAAAAAGAAGTAACTTCATGTCAGGATGCAGTTCCTGCGAGGAGGGAAGTATGGTCAACCTCGAGATCATGTTTCCAAAATGAGGCTGGATTACACACAAGGTGCCAGTTCCCTAATGATGCTGGATTAGACACAAGGTGCAAATTCCCAGATGATGTTGGATTACACACAAGCCAGGTGGAGTCGTCAGCTGTTCGTGTCCTCGTGGCATTAGTAAAGGCTGGAAGAAAGCGTGCAGCAGCCCTTGAGAATGTAGCTGAGTTCCTGAAGAAGCGAAAAGAGCAATCAGATGCTCTCTTCACCCAAGCCAAAGAAGAGATGGAAGAAGCCAGAAATAAGCTAGCAGAGGCAGAGCAGGCTAGGTGTCTCCTGCTATCTAAAACTGTTGTCAATACAAAATTTCCTTCATAATAGCTAGGTTCAAATGTTTATCCAGTCAGCATGCCTGTTGTGATGTTTGTGCATCTACTGATGTGGCACAAAATGTTTTTTAGGGTCATGTAATAAGAGAAATTACTTTCCAAACAATAACAGACGAAGCATTGGACATGGTGTAGTTCACGTGCAAGCCCGACATTCCAAGTTCAACTTCCACATCAAACTCATGTTCATAGATATCTGCACATTCATACATAATATCCACAACCATGATTCACTTCAAAGCCAAAAAAATGTGAGGAGAGTTATAAATAAAGAAAAACCTCTACTAGTTCCTGCTACCAGTGCAAGCACAACAAGTCAAGACCATGCGTAAATTAATTATATTTTAGTCATTTTTGTGTTCTAAAATGCCCGCCGGCTCGCGGAAGGACGTGTTGCCGGCACACGCGCGGATTCAATGAAGGCAGGCAGGGCAGTCTTATGCTGGTTGCACGTGACGAGGAGGCGTGCTCAGCCGGGCCTATAGCGAGTGCGGCCCTCTTGGCCGGCGCACCGGTTCAATGCCTGCGCTATGAGAGGTCGCGTCCGTGTCAGAGCAATCACTCCCTCCAGTCCTTTTTTGTTTGGGTATAACAAAATCTCGTTTTCCATTCACATTTTACAAGTAAAATTCATGGACAAACTTTGACCCAAAGTACGATGGGGACTAGTAAACCAGAATGGAGGTAGTAGTTTTTTTAATCAAAGAAGGGTTTCCCCTTCCGATTACTGAAAACCAACATCTAAATCTAAACCATAGTATTTTCCCTAGTACTACCAGGTTCAACATCTCGTAACATAAACCCATACAACCATACGCCAAGGAGGTACGTAGTACTATGAATTCCATTTTCGCTCCATACCAATCGTTCTAAAAACTACTTACTACTTATAATGTGCCACTGAAAATCGGAACTCTTAACCCCGCTAAAAAATGATATTTTAAACATGGCTACTCGATCTGTGGAAACTGGCGAGCCACCGCGCTCCAAGTCGTTCACCTGTGGTCCCGACCATCAACTCCTACAAAGGTGCTCCACCACGTACCCGGTACCCGCGAATGCAGCAATCGTGCACCTAGGGTTTTAGGGTTTATTTGTTAACGTTGCCTTTACGTAACACTCATGTGTGCGAGACAACGAGAGGACGACTGCGTGCGTGCGCCTCTTCTCTTCGTATATGTACTCCACCGTTTGTCTGGTGTCCAAAAAATTATAATAACTACTAGCAATGTGCCAATGCGTTGCCACACGATCAAAGTAGATTAATACATATTCACCAATTTGATAGAAAAAAAGTCTAGTTTTGAAATACGTATATCACTAAAAATATGTTATGTTTCACTCAAAATATATTTCTTTGGCGGTTTTGATGAGATAAGGGAGGCATGTTGTTGGTTTCAAGATTCGAGAAGTGGTATATGTCTAATTTCTACTCTTACTAGCAAGATGCCCGTGCGTTGCATGGAACATCAAGATCTTGTGGGAGAAAAGGATGAACGAGGGAAGGCCTTATCTGCAAATGTGGTGAAGAGTGTGGGTAAATTGCCATATTTTCCTTCATATCCGTCAGTGTAGGACCTTGAGAAGAGGTGTCTAGAGGGGGGGTGATTAGACACTAAGTACCAAAGTTGCAGTTTTTAACTTCCTTAAGTTTAAGTGGAGTTTAGGCACAAGTTTAACATTCACAATACATAACAAGCAAGCATGCAAAGAGTGTATGAGCAGCGGAAGTAAAGCATGCAACTTGCAAGAATGTAAAGGGAAGGGTTTTGGAGGATTCAAACGCAATTGGAGACACAGATGTTTTTGTTGTGGTTCCGATAGGTGGTGCTATCGTACATCCACGTTGATGGAGACTTCAACCCACGAAGGGTAACAATTGCGCGAGTCCACGGAGGGCTCCACCCACGAAGGGTCCACGAAGAAGCAACCTTGTCTATCCCACCATGGCCGTCGCCCACGAAGGACTTGCCTCACTAGCGGTAGATCTTCACGAAGTAGGCGATCTCCTTGCCCTTACAAACTCCTTGGTTCAACTCCACAATCTTGTTGGAGGCTCCCAAGTAACACCTAGCCAATCTAGGAGACACCACTCTCCAAGAAGTAACAAATGGTGCGTTGATGATGAACTCCTTGCTCTTGTGCTTCAAATGATAGTCTCCCCAACACTCAACTCTCTATCATAGGATTTGGATCTGGTGGAAAGAAGATTTGAGTGGAAAGCAACTTGGGGAAGGCTAGAGATCAAGATTCATATGGTAGGAATGGAATATCTTGGCCTCAACACATGAGTAGGTGGTTCTCTCTCAGAAATGGTAAGTTGGAAGTGTAGGTTTGTTCTGATGGCTCTCTCCACGAATGAAGAGGAGGTGGAGGGGTATATATAGCCTCCACACAAAATCTAACCGTTACACACAACTTGCCAAACTCAGTGGGACCGAATTGATAAACTCGGTCGGACCGATTCAGCAAATCTAGTGACCGTTAGGATTTTCGGTGGGGCCGACATGCAACTCGGTAGAACCGATATGGTTAGGGTTAGGGCATAACGTAATCTCGGTGAGACCGATTACACAAACTCGGTGAGACCGATTTTGGTAATTAGCTAACCAGAGAGTTGGTCAGGCAAACTCGGTGGGATCGATTACTCAAACTCGGTGGGACCGATTTTGGTAATAAGTTAACCAGAGAGTTTGCATTGTAATCTCGGTCGTACCGATTGCTCAAACTCGGCGAGACCGATTTTGGTAATGGACATACACAGAGAGATTACAATCCCATCTCGGCGAGACCAAGATCCCTATCGGTGAGACCGATTTGTCTAGGGTTTGTGGCATTGGCTATGGCATCTGAACTCGGTGGCGCCGGATAGAAAGAATCGGTATCGCCGAGTTTGACTTTAGGTTTAGGTCATATGTGTGGAAGTGGGAAAGTAGTTGAGGGTTTTGGAGCATATCACTAAGCACTATGGAGCAAGAAACTCATTAAGCAACACCTCATCCCTTCTTGATAGTATTGGCTTTTCCTATAGACTCAATGTGATCTTGGATCACTAAAATGTAAAATGAAGAGTCTGGAGCTTGAAGCTTGAGCCAATCCTTTGTCCTTAGCATCTTGAAGGAGTTCCCACATCCTTTAGTCCATGCCACTCCATTGTTGAACTTATCTGAAACATACTAGATAAAAGTGTTAGTCCAACAAGAGATATGTTGACATTAATTACCAAAACCACCTAGGTAATTGATGACAACATAATAAAAGCTTTAGATAAAGATATAAAGAATAGCAAGTAAAGCTTTGGAAAAACATGTAACAAGCATAGGCTCCCCATACATGTATGCAATCATGTGAATATGGAATATAGAAGCATGTGAGAGCATAACCATGATAGAGCAGGCAATGTGTTACATGTATCTTGGCCATATGCATCAGAGCAAAGAATATTAAAGAAAATACCTTCATGCCCATGAGTCCTTCTTGCAAACAGTATGTACAACAACAAGAATTCCTCATACACATGATTGTGATGCATATACTTACCTTGTAGTCTTGAGTTGGCTTAGGATGGAGTGAACCTGCGTAAACAAGGTTAGATAACACATGTACACTACTAGCCAGAGCAAACAGAAGAAACCACATGAATACCAAGACTGGGATGACATGTAGAGAGTGAGTACTAAGTACCACATTGGATTAGACATGTCCCCAAGAGTAAAGATATGCAATGAATTTAAATGATTTCTTTCCGTTAGATGTCTTGCTCCCCTTGAATCTAGCATGGGATACTGGGAGAAGATAGGGAACAGAAAATCAGAGCTGAAAGATATAAAAGAACACAGCTAATGCAAATAAGCACATATGAACATGTCTTTCCCCTCAAGAAGACATGTGACATCTCTCCTCTTGAACACCAAGCATCTGGGATCCTTGAGAAATACTTTCTACTTGAGTATTCTCTCCCCCTGGAGATCTCTTTCTCCCCTTGAGGAGGTGATACTCTCTCTCTCTCTCTGATGTGATCTCTCTAAGTGATAAGCTTTGATGTGATCTCTCTCCCCCTTTGACATCAATTTCCAAGAAGGGTTTGATCCTTGAGTCACAACACAAAGCATTTATATAAATGTGATGCTTATAGAGGACAAGATTCATTGAGTGGAGCTGGATCAGAAGAAATACAGAATAAGTGGCAAACTGTTTTTCCTGTTGTGAAATCGGTGGCACCGAATGGTATGCTTCGGTTGTACCGAAAGGATTCGGTTGGACCGAAAACAACAAATCGGTGAAACCGAGTTCATCACAGAGAAAACACTTGTCACCTCTGCTCACTAGATCAGTAAGATCTCACAAAGATTTGCAAGGAATTTACAGAATGATATGCAATGAATTGGATGCAGAAAATGCAGAGTAAACAGAAATAAATCTATATGAAGTTTTTTTTAAAAGGGGAAAGAAATATGCATGAGACAAATGCAAAAACACAGAAAAGAACACAAGAGAACTTCATCTAGAGATGGTCGGCGACAAAGTCACCTATGTTAGAGTATATTGACTTAAGAGTCAAATGAGATCACTTGATCACAGGTCATACTCATTGTTTAATCTCAAAATGGGGTTTCCATTTTTCGTTTAAGCATCTTGATGTATTCACATCTTGTCGAGTTGCTTTAGCTCATGACTTGGAGTAAAGCTTCTCTAAGATGGAATAACATACCTTGGTTGGTGGTGTTGAACATGTAGTTGAACTTGTGTGGGTTGCTCAAGGTTGATGTAGCTCATCAAGAATTGGGAGCACCACTTGGAATTTGAGTCCATCTACCTACATGGGTTAGTTCTTGCAAGGAAGAGAACTTGTGTATCCAAAAATGACAATCATGAAGCTCAACATAGAATTTGTCAAAGGATATGTTTGAATGGTTCCGTGCTTCCTTGTCTTCAACCACCATAGTGTAGAAACTTGGTGATGTAGTTCAAGATGTGAGTAGATAACAATCTCATGGAATTTGATTCAACCAAGTACCTACATGGATTATATAACATGCAAGATGTAAATATATCCAAGACATAAGATTTTCATCATAAGAGAAATATCAAGGATTAGTCATAAGCTCATGTCTTGCATGTATCCAATGAAGTTTCTACTCCAAGTTTGAAGCATCTATGATGTTCAATTCTCCTCTCAACCTGCAAAACACTTTCTCATCAAGAGGTTTAGTGAATATATCCGCTAATTGCTTTTCGGTGCGAACATGCTTAAGATTAATGTCACCCTTAGTAACATGATCTCGAATGAAATGATGACGAACTTCAATATGCTTAGTTCGAGAATGTTGTACGGGATTATGACCAATTTTGATAGCACTTTCATTGTCATAAAGCAATGGAACATGTTTCACATATATCCCATAATCTTTAAGAGTTTGGGTCATCCAAAGTAACTGAGCACAACATGAACCAGCGGCAATGTATTCCGCTTCGGCGGTGGATAAGGATACCGAGTTTTGTTTCTTGGAAGACCAAGACACAAGAGATCTACCAAGAAATTGACAAGTACCCGAAGTGGACTTTCTATCAACCTTGTCACCGGCATAGTCCGAGTCGGAGTAGCCAACAAGCTCGAAAGAGGCCCTCTTAGGATACCAAATGCCAAAATTTCGTGTATGGATTAAGTATCTCACTATCCTTTTCACGGCCTTAAGATGACATTCTTTAGGAGCAGCTTGATATCATGCACACATGCACAGACTTAGCATGATATCGAGACGTGAAGCACATAGATATAACAATGAGCCAATCATAGAGCGATAAACCTTTTGACCAACTGGTTCACTATCTTTGGTCAAGTCAAGATGTCCACTAGTAGGAATGGGTGTAGTCATACCTTTGCTCTTGCATATTGAACTTTTTGAATAAGTCCTTGGTGTACTTCGTTTGAGAAACAAAAGTACCTTCCTTAGTTTGCTTGATTTGCAACCCAAGAAAGAATTTGAGTTCACTCATCATAGACATCTCAAACTTCTCCGACATTAGCTTCCCAAACTTTTCACTAAAATGAGGGTTACTTGAACCAAATATAATATCATCAACATAAATTTGGCACACAAATAGTTCTCCATTAACCCTTTTAGTAAAAAGAGTGGAATCTATTTTTCCAATTTCAAACCCTTTTTCAATAAGGAATTTGGTCAAGCATTTATACCACGCTCTAGGACCTTGTTTAAGACCATAAAGGGCTTTGTGAAGTTTGTAAACATGGTTTGGTTTATTAGGATTGACAAAGCCGGGAGGTTGCTTAACATAAACTTCCTCCTCTATTTCAACATTTAGAAAAGCACTTTTAATGTCCATTTGGTACAAGGTGATATCATGGTGATTAGCATAGGCAAGTAAGATGCGAATGGACTCAAGTCTAGGAACGGGAGCGTAAGTCTCACCATAGTCCATACCTTCGACTTGTGTGTAGCCTTGGGCGACGAGACATGCTTTGTTGCGAACTACTTGTCAATCTTCATCTTGCTTGTTGTGAAACACCCATTTGGTACCGATGATGTTGTGGTTGTTGTCGGGCTTCTCAACCAATGTCCAAACTTGGTTCCTCTCAAAGTTGTGTAGCTCTTCATGCATAGCATTTATCCAATCCGGATCTTCCAATGCTTCTTCGACCTTCATAGGTTCAATGCTAGAGATGAAAGAATAGTTTTCACAAAAGTTAGCTAAACGAGTTTTAGAGCGAGTGATTCTCCCGGTTTGAATATCATTGTAGATTTGCTCGACGGGATGGTCTTTAGCAATTCTTGCTCGAACTCGTGAAAGCTTTTGCTTGGTTCTTGGTTGAACTTCTTCTTCATCTTGTTCTTCTTCTTGGCCTTCTTCATTGTTGGCGTTGTCGTTCTCTTGTCGTGGTGGAGAAGGAGGTTGTTGACGTTCATCTTGATGCACTTCCTCGTTTTCTTCATCTTGATGTGTCCCACTTGTGGATGCTTCCGTATCAACTCTTGGTTCACCTTGTCGTGAAGTAGAAGCTTCCACTTGGACGGACGAGGTACTCTCCTTCACCTCCGTTGGACGGACCTTGCCAATAGACAAGTCTTGGATTGCTTCCGAAGGATCTTTGTCTCCTACATCAATTGGCAATTGCTCTACTTGCGAGCCGTTAGATTCATCAAACTTCACATCTACCATATCTTCAACCTTTCGGGTGAAATTGTTGTAGACACGGTAAGTGTGAGAGTTTGAGCCATAACCTAGTAGGAAACCTTCATGAGACTTAGGAGCAAATTTAGAACGACGATGCTTATCAAGAATGTAGCACTTTGAGCCGAATACTCAAAAGTATCCAACTTGGGGTTTGTTACCGGTGAGGAGCTCGTATGCCGTCTTGCCAAGTAGCTTGTGAAGATACAAGCGATTTGTTGCATGACAAGCTGTCTCAACCGCTTATGCCCAAAAGTGCTTCGGTGTCTTGTACTCATCAAGCATCGTTCTCGCCATTTCAATGAGCGTCTGGTTCTTCCTCTCAACAACTCCATTTTGTTGAGGTGTGTACGTAGCCGAGAACTCATGTGAAACCCCTTCTTCGTCAAGAAAGGTGTCCACATTTGCGTTCTTGAACTCTGTTCCGTTGTCGCTGCGAACCTTCTTGATCTTCACTTCAAATTGATTTTGGGCCTTCCTAGCGAAGTTTTTGAAGATCTTTTGGACCTGTGATTTATCATTGAGAAAGAACACCCACGTAAATCTTGTAAAATCATCAACTATAACTAGACCAAAAGAATTTCCCCCGAGACTCTTGTAAGAGTTGGGACCAAAAAGATCCATGTGAAGTAGCTCGAGTGGCCTCCTTGTGGTCATGATGTTCTTCACGGGATGCCTTCCTCCAACCTGTTTACCTGCCTGACAAGCGCTGCAAAGTCTATCCTTATCAAATATGACATCATTAACACCAAGGATATGATTTCCTTTAATAAGCTTGTCAAGGTTTCGCATGCCAGCATGACCTAATCGTCTATGCCATAACCAACCTTTTGAGGATTTAGCAATGAAGCAGGTTTTAGGTTGAGCCTTTTTAGTGAAATCAATAATGTATAGATCACCTCTACGCACACTAGTAAAGACCATTTTATGATTATCTCTATGAAACACTTGGCAATCTACTTCAGTAAATAGGACATTGAAACCGAAATTAGCAAGCCTAGATACTGAAAGTAAGTTGTATCCAAGAGATTCAACGAGCATGACATTTTGTATGGAGCTATCATGTGATATGGCCACCTTACCGAGGCCAACCACCTTACCCTTTGAGTTGTCACCGAAGGTGACATACTTTCGAGGACCATCGTTTTCAGCAAGCTCCCGAAACATGTCTTTATCTCCGGTCATGTGATCGGTAAATCCACTATCAAGAACCCATTCCTTTCCTCGTGACATATATCCCCGAAGATTTGCCATAAGACCAAAGTGTCTCATTGCATTGTCAAGATCAAAGTCACTATCATCATCCTCATCATAGTATCCATGTTCAACATCGTCATTTGGTGGATCAAATCCTAGAGAGGGTAATCCGTTAGAGTGAGTTTGACAATGATCTTGCTTATGAATTCTTATAGCTTCGGAAACAATATCACCAATAATTCCAACATCTCCTTTGGCACACATAAGGTTTGTAAGTTCAAATAGATGATCACCAAACATAGGATCACTAGTATTCATCTTACTCAAGGCAATAGACTTATGGAGAATTTCATCAAGATTTTTCAAGGAATAATTTGGAAAGCGTTCCTCAAGAAATTTCCATATAGTGTAGGCACACTTAAGAGTAGGCAAACATCCAATCAAGTTTCTAGGCAATCCTCTAATGATAAGTTCGACAGTTCTAAGATTGCGGATCATGTCAATAGACTCATCAAGGGTAGGATGCATAGGATCAACATGAGGTGCGCAAGGGCTAGCAATGTACTTGTTCAAATGATATTGATTGAAAATTACAAGCATCTCATTTTTCCACTCATGAAAATACTCTCCATCAAGTATGGGCACTCTATGTCTAAGACTCCCCAAAGTAGACTCATCCATCTTCCTCCAATGGTGATTAAACCAAGGCAATGGAGACCAATGCTCTGATACCACTTGTAGGACCTTGAGAAGAGGTGTCTACAGGGGGGGGGGGGTGATTAGACACTAAGTACCAAAGTTGCAGTTTTTAACTTCCTTAAGTTTAAGTGGAGTTTAGGCACAAGTTTAACATTCACAATACATAACAAGCAAGCATACAAAGAGTGTATGAGCAGCGAAAAGTAAAGCATGCAACTTGCAAGAATGTAAAGGGAAGGGTTTTGGAGGAATCAAATGCAATTGGAGACACGGATGTTTTTGTCATGGTTCCGATAGGTGGTGCTATCGTACATCCACGTTGATGGAGACTTCAACCCACGAAGGGTAACGGTTGCGCGAGTCCATGGAGGGCTCCACCCACGAAGGGTCCACAAAGAAGCAACCTTGTCTATCCCACCATGGCCGTCGCCCACGAAGGACTTGCCTCACTAGCGGTAGATCTTCACGAAGTAGGCGATCTCCTTGCCCTTACAAACTCCTTGGTTCAACTCCACAATCTTGTCGGAGGCTCCCAAGTGACACCTAGCCAATCTAGGAGACACCACTCTCCAAGAAGTAACAAATGGTGCGTTGATGATGAACTCCTTGCTCTTGTGCTTCAAATGATAGTCTCCCCAACACTCAACTCTCTCTCATAGGATTTGGATCTGGTGGAAAGAAGATTTGAGTGGAAAGCAACTTGGGGAAGGCTAGAGATCAAGATTCATATGGTAGGAATGGAATATCTTGGCCTCAACACATGAGTAGGTGGTTCTCTCTCAGAAATGGTAAGTTGGAAGTGTAGGTTTGTTCTGATGGATCTCTCCACGAATGAAGAGGAGGTGGAGGGGTATATATAGCCTCCACACAAAATCTAACCGTTACACACAACTTGCCAAACTCGGTGGGACCGAATTGATAAACTCGGTCGGACCGATTCAGCAAATCTAGTGACCGTTAGGATTTTTGGTGGGACCGACATGCAACTCGGTAGGACCAATATGGTTAGGGTTAGGGCATAACGTAATCTCGGTGAGACCGATTACACAAACTCAGTGAGACCTATTTTGGTAATTAGCTAACCAGAGAGTTGGTCAGGCAAACTCGATGGGACCGATTACTCAAACTCGGTGGGACCAATTTTGGTAATAAGTTAACCAGAGAGTTTGCATTGTAATCTCGGTAGTACCGATTGCTCAAACTCGGTGAGACCGATTTTGGTAATGGACATACACAGAGAGATTACAATCCCATCTTGGTGAGACCGAGATCCGTATCGGTGAGACCGATTTGTCTAGGGTTTGTGTTAGTGGCTATGACATCTGAACTCAGTGGCGCCGGATAGAAAGAATCGGTATGGCCGAGTTTGACTTTAGGTTTAGGTCATATGTGTGGAAGTGGGAAAGTAGTTGAGGGTTTTGGAGCATATCACTAAGCACTGTGGAGCAAGAAACTCATTAAGCAACACCTCATCCCTTCTTGATAGTATTGGCTTTTCCTATAGACTCAATGTGATCTTGGATCACTAAAATGTAAAATGAAGAGTCTTGAGCTTGAAGCTTGAGCCAATCCTTTGTCCTTAGCATCTTGAAGGAGTTCCCACATCCTTTAGTCCATGCCACTCCATTGTTGAACTTATCTGAAACATACTAGATAAAAGTGTTAGCCCAACAAGAGATATGTTGACATTAATTACCAAAACCAGCTAGGGAGCACTTGTGCTTTTAGTCAGATATAAATCGGATGACCTACATTGCAGGATGGCAGGCCCACCATCACCACCAACTCTATTTATTTATCCCTACTCTTATAAAAAGCATTGTCGGTGATGATCGTGTGCCTGCCATCCTGCAATATAGGCCGTCCGATCTATATCTGACGGATAGGAAGGAAACTATGGCAATTTTGCAAAAAGATACCCACACCCCTCTCCACATTTGCAAATAAGGTCTTCCCTCGTTCATCCTTTTCCCCCACAAGATAAACTACTCATACAAATGCATCTTGATGTTCTGTGCAACACATGGGCATCTTGCTAGTTGTTGCAAAAAGCCCATGTGTGTTTGTGAGAGAGGGAGAGTGGAGGAGGACGGAGTGCATGTGTGACAAAGACACAAGTAGTGTGTGTGCGGTAGGTATCAGCTTAAAATGAAGCGATAGTGTGTGTGTGCACGATCGAGAGGGCGTGTCTCAAGAAGGGAAGAAAAAGCTACATAGATACAAGGAGCGGGAGAGAGACATGTATGCGATGGTGGAAGCATGAGTGTGCGGGTGTATAAACCTATGTAGAGGCTAGCTAGTCGATAAATGTTTGTGAGAGAAATACGAGTCAGGGTGCGAAAGCGAGAGTTTTGTGTGAGAGAGAGAGAGAGACGGTAGTCGGGAAGGGGAGCGGAAGCAGGAGTTGTGTGTGTGTGTGTGTGTCTGTGTGTGAGAGAGAGGAGACGGTAGTCGGGGTTGTCTAATCGGTGTCAGTCTGGGATGGAGACGAAAAGGAGACCGCGACAAATGTTGTGTCTACAGGAGAGAGAGAGAGAGAGAGTAATTTTAGTGGTATGAGTCATATGTAGAAACATATAGGGTGTGTGAGAGAATCCCATAGAGAGAAAGACAAAGTGAAAGACGAGTGGAGACTGTGTGTGTGGCGGTGAAAAAGAAATCTTAGGTACCGAGTGATACCAGAGAACAGTAGAGACGTTAGAGATAATGAAAACCATGTAATGTATAATGATAGGGAGAGTGTGACACTTCTCAAGGGAGACGTCGAGAGACCATGTTTGCGAGGATAGGAGAAACATGAAGTGAGCGTGCGGGTGAGCTGGAGAAAAGAGAGTGATGGCTACCTGAAGGAGCATGCATGCGAGAGAGATGGGCGTGAAAGGAGTGAACAAAAAGGGATTCAAATATTTTAATTTGAGATGATGATACATGTAATCCATACTCGAACCAAAATTGATCTATCTAACATGCATACGCATATGAATTCACGCACATCTATGTTATTTAATATGTAGATATTACTGATCCATACATTTTAGTAGAACATAATTTGGTTAATTTTTTTCGAATTCAACCTTAAGATTTCGAGATCGTTGTATTTGTAAATCATATTATACATATAAAGGAGCAGAATTCTTTGTTGTGCTTTTGAAAGTATATGTAAAAAATTATGTATATAGAATGTAATTCCAATTGAAAATGGATCCCACCCGAAAAAAATAGTAGAATACAAACAGGATTCGAATTGAGTTGGCACGGTAAACGTGCATTGTGCAAAATTTGAACGAAGCGGGGAAAGTCGCAGTAACCGCCCGAAACCAAAATCTGTGAGATGGAAATCACTACTGCATATCCCTGCCACGCAAAGCCTATCTGCTGGATTTCTATAGGTTTAGATAGGGGTAGGTTTGTAATTTCACCCAAACGTGACGTAACCGCCTCTCACCCGGATTCATACACGGTGGGCGCCAAAACACAGTGTGCCCTCGGCCGAAATAGACTCCCTCCCCGATTCATATTCATACACGGTGGACGCCAAAAACAAACTCTCGTCGACAAATATTTGGTGTATGCGAGATTACCGTCCTATCCCCAACCGACTAATGTTGCTGTGATGTAGTAGAAATTTGAAATGGGGGCTAAGTTTGTAAATTTCCTCGCATTTGAGACAAGCGCGCCCTGAATACATGGTTCCTCCCTTCCTCTCTACCTCCCTTTTCCCCATTCGTACTCCGTGGGCGCCAAAACACCCTCTCCACCCCACCCTCCTCCGTCCGCCGCCGTCCTCCACCCCATCCACCGCTGTCCTCCTCCACCATGCCGGAGATGATACCCCGACGCCGCCGTCCATTACAAGAGATCGACCTCTCTCATCCACGCCTTCGGACCGGGATCCTTGCATCCCGTCCTCTCGCTTCATCCCCGCCGTCGTCCACCTTGCCGGCGCCACTCCTACAACCATCTCGTCCACCGCGCCCTGCCGCCACCGTCTACCCTCCTAGATCTGCTTCCACGCCGCCGACAGCCATCGCTACCGCAACACCGTGAAATTCTCAGCAGATGCGTACACGGCGTCGCACCAGAGGCGGTACTCTTTCATATCTGCTCAACTTATTTATCGCAGCAAGAAAATAGATCGCCACTGCTTTACTCTGATTTCTTGTCTTGGTTGCGAAGTTGCCTTTGTCCGGTTTGCACCTTCAGATCCGCCATGGCACGCTCAACACTATACTCCCAACACTACAAAAAAATACACTTCCGTGATGATACGTGTTTGTCACAGTAGGTCGCGTTTTTTGTCATGCATGTACATCCATGACAAATTTATGACAGAATCAAGATAGTCATACCTGTGCTGTCGTAGAAGTGTTCCATGACATTACCAAAATTATCATCACGGAAGTGTCCACTTCCATGACGATAAATTGCGCGTCATAGAACTGCTTTCGTCAAGGGTGACCGACATGTGGCTTCCACCATAACGGAACACCGTTAAGCTATCGGGTGGGGTTTTGGATCCGATAACCCGTTAACAGCCCCGACCAATGGGGATTTTCCACGTGTAAAATCATCATTGGCTGGAGGAAACACGTGTCGGCTCATCGTTGGGACAGATGTCATCCGCTCATTGGACCGAAGGAGCCTATGATCGGCGACATGTGGCACGGCCCAACAAAGGCCCATTCCTGTGAAAAGGCCGGCCCGTTTGACTTAGTCAAAAGGTGGCGGGCCGGCCCACGGAAAGCCTGTTAACGCCCTGTTCGCATATAGCCCATTTACAGCCCGCTAACCCAGGGCCCGTTACGCCCTATCCGAATTAGGCCCAGTAGCGTCATCTGGGCTGTCCAATATGATTCAGCCCGTTTTAACTTCCGGCCCATGTGTGGCCCATGACTTCTTTAGGCCCATATGAGGACCTTTGTAACTCTTGGCCCATTAACGACCCGTGGTGAAACTGGCCCGTAATGAACAGTGTATCACTTTATACCCATTAACGGCCCGTTATTCCATTGGGCCGTTTCCAGCCCAAGTTATCTTTCGGCCTTCTCAGTGCCCATTGATTCTTGGGCTCATTTGCAGCATTCGGTTACATAGGGCCCGTTACTGTCATTTTCTGCTTGTGGGCCAAATTCAGCCCGTCGTTATAGTCGGCCCATTTGCAGTCCGTTAATACGTTGGGCCGTTTTCATGTAAAAAAACGTTGGGCTATTTTCATAGAGTTATCAAATACGGCCTATTAACGGCCCGTTATGGTCCATGAATAGTACGACCCATGATTGGCGAAATGATGATACGCCCTGTAGAAGGCCCATGGATCCTATGGCCCGTATGAGGCCCATGGATAGTTTGGCCCGTAGAAGGCCCATGGACCCTACGAACCGTAGAAGGCCCATTGATCCCTAAGGCCCGTATAGAAGGCCGATGGATCCTACGGCCCGTATAGAAGGTCAATGCTCCTACGGCTGAATGAAGGCCCATGGATCATACGGCCTGCAGGAGGCCCATGGTTACAATAGTCCGTGTGTTGCCATGATTATTTTGGCCTAGTTACCAAAAATAGGCTATTGTGGCCACTAGAAAAACACAGAAAAAGAACTGCAGTGACTACAAGCAAACAACTAAACAAGACAATAAGGAAATAAATAAGAAAGCAATTAAGGCTAGCCTATTACCGCTATTACACATATTACATCCACTGGGCATCAAAGTTCGCCACCAGTGCAAATATAGGGAACAAAGCAGCATATTACATACACTTGACCGTCAAAATTGGCCACCAGTGCAAATAAACGCGGCAGCAAAACAAGAGCATAACTGAAACAACTTCAGAAGAGCTCAAGAAACATTATCCTGGGTATCCACCATGCTGGCAATAAGCTTAGCAAGCTGATTAGCTTTGTCCTGTTTGGCGCTAAAATCCTCCAACGCTTGCTGTTGCACCAGAAAGTATGCATCTGAATGCTCCAGGGACTTCCGCAGTCCTTCCGCTTCTTGTCGCAGCACAACTGATTGATGTCTTTCAGCTTGTAGTTGAGACTCAAGAAACTAAACTGATTCAGACAGTGAGTTTGAATAGCTTGTGCATGCAGTAGTGGCCAGTAACTCGAACACTAAACCAAGACAGGACTTTGGGGTTGTCTCGCTGTCTTCAAGATAGTCTTCCTTAGCTGTTTTATCAGCTTTGTTGGAGACCAACAAGGAAGTGTCACTATCCTGAACCTTATCTGCATTACTTCCTTTACCATTGCTTAATAAGGCACTCTTCTCCAATATTCTGTCAGCATTCTAAAAGAAGAAACAAGCAGACACATAACAAGTTTAGCATGTACTAGTATATGAAACTCATTTCGGTGAACCAGTTCATTAGTAAGGTGGACAGGATTAAACTACCAAGTCTTCTATTGCCAAGTACTAGTGCATAATACAAGCATCAAACAAACATATATCTATGTCCTATGGTCACTGCATTGTCTTGCCAAATCAAAATAGAGACACGGTTCAAATCATATCAGTTCAAGACAAAGCAGCAGTGAAAGAATACAAAGCGTGGGAAACTACACGGCACAACAAGATTTCAGATGGGTACCACGGGTCTACATGTACAACAACACTATTGGATCTGTTATGATGCTAGTAATGTGCATGCTATGAAAGTCAACTGTATACACAATTAAAATTGAAATCAAAAGAGCTATTGATAAGAGCAAACCTGTTAAAGAAACATGCGTGAACATACCTGTTGTGCCATTGGAGTTTCGATTGGATCCTTCGATTTAAAAATAAGTTCATATCAGTAAATACAGTGATACAAGAGCAAAGCAATCATAGTTAAAAAAGGCGCGCCTAAGCGAGCGCTTAAGCGCGCCTAGGCTCTAGGCGTTGGCAAAACGCATTGCGCATAACTACACATAATCTGTGCATAACTGCGCATAAGCATGCACTTTGGTCAGTAAAGCGCAAGGCGGTGGCAAAACGCACAATTAACACCTAGCACTTTTTTAAACTATGATAGCAATGGAATCTTAAATTAGAACAGTTGTTCTTCAGGTTTAGGCACTTGTTCTACATGAACAGAGTATAGTAAGACGCAAGAATATAATACTTAAAAATAGAAAATGAGCTCATAGACCTTACCACATTCTTGGTTCGGGACCAGTACAGAACAAGGCGTTCCCAGTCATCGTCCAGTAAATGTGTCTCAGGAGAACGTAAGGGAATTTGATGAGTTTCTTTGCCGGTGAAGTACGTTTTCTTCAGGTAATTCCTATACTGCCACCAAGCATTCTTGAAGATAGCAGAGGTATTAGCACAGGTTACCTCATCCTGAGTTTCCAAATCGGTCCTTCTCTATAGAGAAAAATGGGAAAATTTTCTGTATTATAACCATCATGGAGGTAGGATGTATGGGACGAAGCAAAGTAATTGCCATGAATAACATTACTTACACATAACTCCTGGACAAACACATGCAACTGGCATTTTCCTTCATCTTCAGTATAATATTTCCAAGATGGGAAGATACGCACATACGATTTAACAACATCAAATGCGATAGATGCTAAACTACGACTGGCTGGTTGTGCTTCCTCCACAGGAATAGGCGTACTAACTGGTGGAGCTGGGGTTCGCCGTGATAGTACTGGCCCTTTGGGCACTGAAGCTGCCTTACTAACTGCTCTTGTTTGGGAGCTCTGTGGTGGAGATGGTGCTGTGTCAACAGGAACTGGGTTACTATCGGCTGGGGTTGGGGTTAGATTGGGTGAAGCTGGTTCTCTGTCCATCGCAGTAGGGGTACAATCTGCGAGAGTTTGGGTTATGTGTGGTAGGGCTGGTTCTTGTGCATGTACAACCGGGGTGCTATCTCCACCAATAGGTAGCACTGTTTTATTTGAAGACCGTGTTTTTATTCCACTAGATACTGGCATCACCCGCTCCAATTCAAATGGCTGATAAACAGGAAACATAGTTGAATGTACATACATTGTATGAGAGATAGATGCAATAGATAGTGTGGAAAAAGAGGGCATGAAATAGTTGACATGTATATTGTTTAACTAAAACGGATAGCATGACATAATTTCACATATATGATGTCTATCTAAACTGGATAGCATAGCATAACATAATTCAAAGATATGATGAATAACAAAACAGGATCGCATGACATAATTCACCTACATGTTATCTAAGTAATCAGGATCGCATCATTTAATTCACATATGTGATTTATATGCTAAACGGAGGGCATTCGATATGATGTCTGAACTAAGAACATGGTGTTGAATATTGTGTATATGATGCCTAAACTATGCAATGCAAAACACCGTATGCATGATATGAGCAGTATAACCGTGCCAAGTTAGAGCATACACCTTAGTAGGGGAATAGGACTGGTCATCTATCTCTGAATCCATCTCTGAGGAGCTATCGGGACCCAACAAGAGATCTGCTTCGACAGGTAGCACTGTCTGCTCTGAAGGCCTTGTTCTCACTCCAGATTTTTCCATCTCCCACCCAAATGGCTGATTCACAGGAAGAGTAGTTTAATGTACAAACATTGTCAACAAATGGAAATGTAATGAAGAAAAGGATGGGCAAGATATCATTCAAATATATGATGCCTGGTTAAACAGGATGGCATTGCATATTTCACATATATCATGGCTAGCTAAAAGAAATGAGACTGCATAATTGCCATATACGATATAGAAACTAAACAGGTGGCATTATAGAACATGTCTAAACTAAGCAGATGACATATATGATGTCAAAAGTAGGCACTGCAAGGCAACATATGCATGATATGACTAACATCATCATGCCAAGGTAGAGCAAACACCTTGGGGGGTAAATAAGAGTGGTCAGCAGCGTCTGAATCCGCCTCAGAACAGATATCTTCCTCTGGATTATAATCTGGAGAGGGGTGGGGAGGGTTTGCCATTGAACCCACCATGGAGCGATGTCTGCATGACATTGTATTGCCGTGCAAAACTCTTCTCTTTTTCTCTACATGTTCAGCATGACTGTGTACAATATCTGACATGCATACGAAAAAATATGGTGAGATTATGTAAGGAGAGCATGCAAAAATTTAGAGTGATGGTAACAACCAGTGGATGGATCCAAAAATAATGATAGCAGGCTGATGATTGCTTTAAATTAATAAAAATATAGATGATGATTGCTTTACTATTTGTTTCCCACCCAAGATGAACAACATAGGCATACCCTAGGTGAACCAGATATTAGACAGACATACATACTATTCATTGCTGCCTCGATATGTGCCCCACAACTAATTTAGAACTCAAGTTTGAACATGAATTTGGACCTGAGTTGGGAGTCCAAGAGCTGAACAGGATGATAAAGTAGCAGGTAAGTTTAAGCAATGCATAACATAAGCAGAAACAAAAGAGTGCGACCTCTCTTGTGGACCCGTGTACTCCTCAGGTTCATCTGCTGAGTCGATGATGGTGATGCCGTTGGGGTGCGTGCCGGCGGCAGGGAAGGAGATCTAATGCGGCGAAAGACGGTCAGGAGTCGTGATGTCTGGTTTGGTGGATGCTTCTGTCGATGGAGCAGCTCACACTACTAGAAAAACCCCTACTAATGGCGCACCTAATATGGCCATTAATGGCGCATCTGTGGTGCGCCATTAACAGCACGCCATTAGTAATTTTTACTAATGGCGCACCACCTGGTGCGCCATTAGTATCTGGTATACTAATGGCGCACCGCGGGTGCGCCATTAGTATAGGCCAGCGTGCGCCATTAGTATGCCTCCCAGGGGCCATGTATACCCAGGTGCTTTGGCATACTAATGGCGCACCACCACTGGATGCGCCATTAGTAACCGCAGCATACTAATGGCGCACTACCCAGTGATGCGCCATTAGTATGCACTGTCATACTAATGGCGCACTGTCCTGTGATGCGCCATTAGTATGAATATTAGGTTTTTTTTATCTTTTTATTTTCTGTTTTTTGCACAGGTTACAAAATGTATAGTTTGACAAAATATAGACAGCACACATCAACAATAGATTCATCGAATACAATAGAAGATTAGTCTTTGAATACAATTCATCATATTAGTCTCTGAATACAATTCATCATATTAGTCTCTGAATTAAAAAGACCGAACAAAGATAGAACATTATATTACAAGTCTCGAGACCGCGAGTAGCGAGTTTGTCTTCACATTACAAGTCGATATCGATCATCTAAACTACCATCACATAGAAGAGAGCTGCGGTCATCACGATGAGCATCATCATGATGAAACTCGTCTTCATCCGGTTCCTCCAACGCTCCCTCCCCTCTCCCGCTAGATAGCGGGCGTATCTAGATTCGGCCTCGGCCCTAGTGGTGTACCCTTTGTAACTGTTACCGCTGAATCGGTGAACCTGTCTCCGACACTCCTCCCAGTCATCGTAGACTCCGGGAACCTTACCCTTGTACACGACATACGTCGGCATCGCTATGCACTAGCCAAACGAAACATTAGTACCAATTCACAGACAATACATAAGCAATATATAATTATGCAACAGAACGATCGAAAGAGAAAAGGAAGACATTAATAGCATCGATTACATCTAAGTTGAACGACTCTCGAAACCAAAGAGACATACTACAAGTTCATTAAAGTTTAATTACAACATGAGCCAATCGATGTTTCAGAACTAGACAACTCGACTCAAGGGACCGGAGCGTGGATGAAGCCGCCGTCTATCGTGGGAGTCATGAAAGAACGGACGTTGTCATCCTGCATTTGTAGCATTGTGTCGATGTCACTGTTGGACGGTTGATTTCTGAGGTAGAACTGCCCCGAGGTACGAAGGACATCTTGATGGATGATTTCCGCAAACTCCGACTGGATGCGAAAGAATTCTTGTCGGAGGTCCGCGTCCTGGATTGCCGACAAGCTCGCGGCCCAATCTTTGAGTTTACTCGGTAGCAGAAGTTGATGATGGTCCCGTACGATCGCCCGCATGTGATGGATGGCGTAGTAGGCACCCTTCTGACCGCCAGGCGGCTGCTTGACGCAGCAGAACATCGTATTGTGGGAGAACACGTGCTTGCCGTACTTACGAATAGGCCTGGTGAAGGTGCCTCCAGATTGGGCGTAGCCGGGGAGAACATCATCAAGAACCTTCTTGACATTTGTGTAGTCTACGTTCGACTGACGGTCCGGGTCGAAATACGTGGCCATGGAATATTTGGGGCTTAGGAGGATGAGCGTGCAACGTGTGTCACTGCAGAAAACACGGAATGTTAAAAGAAAAACGATCGAAAAGTAAGAATTCATATGTTACGGGCCGGTTGAGGGGAGGACTTACTCGGGAAAGTAAGGCACGAGGAAGTTATCCTTATCTTGGTTTGCCAGAATGACGCCTTCGAGGTAAGAACTCGCGACTTGCCTGTCCCCAGCGCTGCCCAAGATCTTGGCATGCATGTAGAAGGGGTCGACTATCACGATGTCCGGGGTCTTGTCGCGAATGATCCGCATCTCCATACTTAGCGAAAATAGCCGAACGAAGGTGTAGTGCAGCGGATGAAGGTTCAACATAGCGTGGATGTCATCAAAACGCAGGACGATCGTACGCCCGATGGAGTTATCCACAAAGCCCTTGCCCTCTGGCACCTTGGCCGCGAAAACCGGGTATGCCACATCCTTCTCCCTGAGACGCCGCTTCTCCAAAGCAAGAACACTGTCATGCAGACTCCGCATAGAACCGGTTGCAGCATTGACCATATTTGTCGGTAGCATCGCCCTACCCGCCACATGCACCCTCCTCGAGATATCCTGCGGTGAAGGTGGCCCGTCCTGAGCACGGATCGTACTTGGTGCCGGCTGGCTCGCACCCTTCTTAGTCTTTCTTTTGCGTGCCTTCTTCTTCTCCTGTAATGGGACCGAGTTCTGCTCACAGACCACCCTCTTGAGTGTGTTGGGGCTGATAATATTTCGCACCTCGCCTATCTGAGGCTCGGTGAAGTCGGCAGCTGGAGGCGTCTCCTGAGAGCTGAACGCCAGACGGCGCCTGTTGCAACTTGGCTTCTCCGCGGTACGAGCTAGATCGCACACGTCTTTTGTTGGGTTTGGTTCTTTTGTTGGGTTTGGTTCTTTATATGGGTTTGTTTTCTGTTAAAGATGATCATCATCTTTACAAGTCTTTCTCAATGTGATCACAAGTAATTCAGAGGCATCACAAGTAATTCAGAGCATCACAAGGCATTAGTAGTTCAGTACATGAACAAGTTTTACAAACCCATATAAGAACAAGTGAATTCTAGTCCCATTGACACTCCTGGTTTTCTACAAACACCAAGTACTAGGGCACACAAAAGTTCTGAAATTTGTGTGCCTAACTGAATTAACTGAATTTTCAGTAACCGAATAAACTGAATTTTCAAAACTGCAAGAAGCCAATTAAAAAAAATCCAACAGCACTAGAACTGAGCTGATTGACAGTAGTTTTGTTCACTGTTATGAAGAGAAACTTCTTCTTGTAAGAAAGGACTTCGCGTGTGGTTTGGAATATTCAGAAATCAAGTTGAAATATAAAACCATATAGAGGTAGGTATGCTACAAGTCTACAACATATATACTAATTAATCAACTGCAATTAGGAGACAGTTTCTTCTTCTAAGTCCATCTCACGGTTCGCTGAATTAAGAAAAATACATCATCATTTCAGAAAACTTACGCAAACTACTCAAAACAGGAAGAAGAAGAAAAACACATTTCAGAAGGAAAAAACTTTTGTATAGCTAGAATTCAGAATGCATTCAACAATCCAAACTTTTGTATTTCCTGGATAACAAACAGTAATGATCTCTAGCCCTGACATTCATTTATTCATTCTTCTAGTAAATAGGTGCATAAATGTTCTTGCCGAATGGGTTTATTTTTTGTTGATCTATATGCTCATATATGCAGACGAGGCTAGCCACTTTTCTGCCACTCATATGCCACTGATAAAAAAAATGAACTTTCACCAGTAAGTTATAACTTGGCAGCCAGTCAGTTTATACAACAAAGATAATCATATATTTCTATGAACACTAGATGCCAATCTGAGGATAAAAAAGCATCTACTAGTAACTAGTGCATATGATCATCACTAGCCCATAATAGTAATTAAGTTTTTTTGTAGACAAACAACATGTTTATCTTTCAGGCATCTACATCTCAGAGTGTACCGAACAAAACCCAGAGCTTGGTGCTAGTGCTCTGCTGCTCAAATTGGGTCGAGAAGCATCTACTAGTAACTAGTGCATATGATCATCACTAGCCCATAATTCATGTACTCCAAAAATTTAAGCAATTGTACCAAATTTTGAAAGAGATTTTTCCAATTTATATTTAAATAGAATTGGGGTATATACCTTGGAATCCTCCTAATGGAAACAGCACTAACTGGCGTCTCTATTTCAGCACGAACTGTCAGAAGACTTTTGACCTAAATAATATTTAAATGGTTCTAAGTTAGTAAAGTACATAAAGAAAGATCATCGAGTAATTCTCCATGGCATAATTTTTACCTACCAACAGGAGACCTATAACATTTTTAGGGTTTCCTGAATACACAGGTACACGGCTGTGGCCCCGGGCAAGAATTGTACCAATTGTTTCCCTGTAAATACAAGTAAAGAAGGTTCACTATAAATAACAGTATGTGATGAGCATGTCAAAGGTTGCATAGTGGAGTCCTCTCGATATATACTATTCACAACTGTTTATTAATTATAGTATCTAGGTCAAACTTTAAAATGATTACATCACCGAAGTAAAGAACCACAGATAGACAAAATGGTAAGGGAATTCAATCAGGATCAATGGAATATGCTTGCTAGAAGAACCAACAAAATTAGAAGCAGAAAATGGCACAAATGGACAATGCAAACTGCTCATTGCAACCTTTCAACTAAGGACTTAATATTTCAACGAATCTAAAACTAATATGATTCAACTTTGTTATTTGCCATCAATAAGCATACACACACTGACCAGAATCAGTGGAATGGAGAAGGAAGCAAGCACGTGAGAGGAGGCTATGGACTT
>NC_057801.1:274672385-274675819 GCF_018294505.1 Triticum aestivum
GTCGGGGCGGGGTCGAGGCGGCGTCGGCGCGGCGTCCGGGCGGCGAGGAGAGGGCGAGGGAGGGAGAGGGCGAGGGCGAGGGCGAGGGCGAGGGCAGCGGCGGCGGCGGCGGTGGATCGAGAGGGAGAGAACTGGCGAGGGGGATCGGGCGAAGGGGGATCGGGCGAAGGGGGAATCGGGCGAAGGGGGGCCACAATACTAATGGCGCACCTCACCGTGGTGCACCATTAGCATGTCCATACTAATGGTGCACCTCACCGTGGTGCGCCATTAGTATTTTTTTTATTTCAACTCGAGCCAAAAGGTTATGTAGTACCAGAACCTATCTATGTCAAGCCCACTCTACTAGCTCGATTGGTCAGCAGCCAGTTCTCACACCAGGAGGTCCTGGGTTCGACTCCCAGGCTCCACAATTTTTTTTAGCATTTAAAAAGCTGTTTGATACTTATTTATGTTTAAATATGTTCAAACTTGTTTAAATAATAACAGTAATATTTTTTTTATAAGAAAGTAGCATTTAAAAAGCTGTTTGATACTAATTTTTTTTATAAGACGGTGCGCGGGGTGCGGGGGGTCGGCGGCGGTGGTTGAGTAGGGGAATCGAGGGTGCGGGGGGTCGGCGGCGGCGGCCGGTGGACTGGGGGGGTGCTCGGCGGCGAGGGGGGCCGGATCTGGCGAGGTGCGATAGCAATCGAGATGGAGGGGGATTGAGATCGAGTGTCCATGAAATTTAAAAATATTCATGATAGTTCAAAAAGTACCCATGAAATACAATCGAGAAATGAAGGCTACGATTTAAATACAATCGATCTTAGCTAGCTATCTGTTCACAATCTTCTTGCCCTTCTTTTTCGCAAATGGAGTTCTTCTGTGGAACGGACGTCCTTTAGGTAGGGTGGTCTTGCTTCTTCTTGTGGTGTATGCTGCTACTTCATCATCGTCGTCATATTCGATCCTCGGGTCGCCGTACTTGTCGAAGTCTTGCTCATTGGCTACTCCATCCATTCCGATGATCTTCCTTTTGCCTCTCCTCACGACAACACGACTGGGCTTTGGCGGGTCGGTAATGAAGAAGCATTGGTCCACTTGGGGAGCCAGTACCTGGGGATTCTTCGTCTTCTCGCCCCCCCGAGCTGCGGTGGTTGTCTTGCTGCCCTTCCTCATTTCTTTCCCGGCCCCCATGAACGACTTCGTAGTCATCATCATCACCTTGCCACCGATAGCCATCCATGAAACCACGCAAGAGCAGGTGATCCCGCACCTGCCCGGAATCCGGGTCCGCAATAAGGCTATTCAGCTTGCATATTCGACACGGACATCTTATCTCCTTCTCGTTCTTTTGAAGCATCTCGGCCTTCGCGGACCTCAAAAACCTATTCACGATGCCTTCGGTCATCGTGCGGACCATGGTCACCTGCGGGGTAGAGCAAAACGATATTTTAGAACCAAGAAAAAATTTGGCATGACTTTCCCTAAAAATAGGACCAAAAAGAATGCTTAATGCCAAAATTTTCGCCGAAACGGAAATGAATCAACATTCCGGCAAAATATTGGCAACTATCGCATTTCAAATACCGGTACACCTCCAAACACAAACACATATGCAACACCACAAACATATGCAACACCACGAACATACATAGATCTAGCTAGGCCATAAAAAGTGCATGTGCACATTGTTTGTAGGGAGAACAACATAAATATAGCTTCCCCCCTTACTTACCTAGCAAAACAAGGTAACTTAACCACTTAATTTGAATGAATCTATGGTGGAAATGAGGTGAAAAAGAGGAGGCACCCGAGACAAGGAGGAGGCAGTGGAGAGAATGAAGTGGGGAGAAAGTGAGTGTGGGAGGAGAGGCTGTCCAAAATATCTTGTTGCTGCCCACTTACTAATGGCGCACCAGTAACAAATGCGCCATTAGTAATCCAGGTTACTAATGGCGCACCCCCTGGCGGTGCGCCATTAGAACTTTTGCAAAAAAAGGAATAAAAGCAATAATAAAAAAATAACATTAGTAGCGCACCTCCTGGATGGTGCGCCATTACTAGTTACAACTAGTAATGGCGCACCACCAGGGGATGCGCCATTAGTATGTTTGGACAGGCGCACTAGTTCAAAAAAAAAATTTGGTACTAATGGCGCACCGTGGTCAGGGTGCGCCATTAGTAGTTTCAACACTAATGGCGCATCAGAGGGTGGTGCGCCATTAGTATATACTAATGGCGCACCACTTGTCTGGTGCTCCATTAGTGTCATTTCCATCTATAGCCCTTTTCCTAGTAGTGTCAGGTGAGGTGGACGAAGTCGCGGCAGGAGCAGGACAAACCACACAAAGTTCCCTTCGACACGTACTTGTAACTGAAGTAATTCTATAAGGGCTCATTTGGCTTGCATGATTCTTTAAACGCAGGGATAGGAAAAACACCGGAATAGGATAGGAAAATGCACATGGTAAATAGAGCATTTGTAAACACATGATTTCTATCAACTTGGGTGTTTGGTTTACAGGAATTGGAAGAGCATAGGAATGCAAAGAAACATGGCCAAAATAAAGAGAAACCATATGAAAGCGTGTACAGTTAGAATGTTATTCTGGCACTAATGCACTTGATCTTGTTTTCATGCATAGGATTTTGAAAAGTAGGTCGAGGTGATTGTTTTGCTTCATTCCTTTCAACAAAATGCATGAATAATTGAATAGTAGAGTGCCATTGGAAAATTCCCTATTGCTATGTTTTTCTGTTGAACCAAAATAGCCCTAATGGATCGACGTGAATGTATAGTAATAAGTGACACAACAAGTGTACAACCTCTTTGCTGTAGCCGTGTCGACCTCAGCATCATTAGGTTGGTCACTGAAGCAGTTGAGGCAGAGGTGGCTGTCGGAGGTGTGGAGGAAGATCTGAGGAATCTGTAGACAGCGTCCAGGGCACTGCTCTATTGTGATGGATCGTTCTGTCGCTGGAGCAGCTCCGGTGAGCCGTAAGACGTCAAGGCTGAAGCAGCACAACACATACATCGTCAATCTCAAGTGGGATTCTAATAACATCTCCAATAGATGATGAAAAATGGATGTAAAATTAACATCACCAAAAACCACCTGACTACAACAGATGAGGTAAAAACTATTGACTCTGAACTTAACTGTCGAAACTGAAATTAACTGTGGAATCTGAATGCTACTATCGAAACTGAATGCAATGGTAGCAGAGAGACACTTGACATGTAGTTTAGGGAGGGTCTGCAGTTCATCTTCAATCTGCACACCCGTGAGCCGCCTTCCACCACCGGCCGAACCGCCGGCCCCAGCGCCGCCTCGCCGCCCCGAAACAACTTGCCACCGCCGCCCCGGCCAGCCCTCTAACCCCCCCGCCCCCACCCTGAACCCTAAGATAGATAGTGGGGTACCTCTCCTGCGAGCCCCCGTCCC
>NC_057801.1:274676102-274701881 GCF_018294505.1 Triticum aestivum
TGAAAATCGACTGACCCAAAAGTCGATTCAGTCGACTGAAGTGTAGCTTAATTGGAGCAGAGCAGCAGCACGAGCGAGGAGGATAGCAGCAGCAGCAGCTAGGTGAGCGAGCGATCGAGCGAGAGCCGGAGCAGCAGCAGCAGCGCGAGCGAGCGAGCGAGAGCCGGAGCAGCAGCAACTAGGCGAGCGAGCGATCGAGCGAGAGCCGGAGCAGCAGCAGCAGTGCAAGCGAGCGAGCGAGAGCCGGAGCAGCAGCAGCAGCGCGAGCGAGCGAGCAAGAGCCGGAGCAGCAACAGCAGATCCGGCTGGTATGGATGCCGCCGCCGAAGGGGCCTCGCACTGGGGAAGAGCCGCCGTGGAGATGTCGCCCACGGCGCCGGCTTCAAGGTAGCCGCTCCATGGGGGTGCGGGATGGAGCACCGTCGGTGCCGGTAGGTCGAGTTAAGGAGAAGGTGCGATGCGATGAGTGTACAACCTCTTTGGTGGCGCCGAGTAGGCCTCGGCTTCGTCCGAGGAGTCGGTGAGGATGCTGCGATTCCGGTGGAGCAGGTTAAGGCGGCGCTGTGGGGATGGAGCAGCCGCGATAGACGAGGCGATCGTAGGAGTAGCTCCTTGGAGGTGGAGGACGGGGCGGCTGAACCGGCGGGACGGTGAGATGGACGACGAATCCTCATCCGAGGAGGTGGACGAGGGACATCGAGCTGTTGCGGTGGACGACGTCGTCGGGGAAGAGGCTCCGACTGGGCAGCGGTGACGTGGCGGGCGGAGGAGGTGGGGTTTCGCGGCTGGAGCGGAGAGGTTATGGCGTCCTGGGATTTTGAATGGCGAAAAGGGGGCGATGGGAGGGGGTGAAGCATGACTTACGGACGCGCTTGTCCAAAATGTAGGGTGTGTTACAAAAGTACCCCCCACCGATTTGAACTAGCGGCCCTTTCAGCTCAGGGTTAGAAGGGGGATTTCGCATGTCGGGATTTGGCAGCTGGAGGGAGTTTTCGCGCGCGTTGTAATTTCGGGATAGCAAGGCGCGGGTTGTGAAGGCGCCAGTTTTGGGAGCACGATATCTGAATTTTCGGGATATAACAAGACGCGGGTTGAATTTTAGGGACAAGCCTAACGTGTAGTAATATTGTACTTTGTTTGACTGCATAGTAATATTGTACTTGTACGTACCAAATCAATTCGCACTTCCCTCAACCAAAAAGAAAACGAAAAAATATAACTATTCACACCACACAAAGAGAGAGTCTTGCCCCGTTTTACTATACAAATGCTATTCAAAGCTACTCCCTCCTTCCATCTATATAGGGCCTAATGCATTTTTCGATGCTAAATTTGACCAAATATTAGAGCAATGATATATGACATGCAACTTACACAAAGCACACCGTTAACTTCGCCTGTGAAAGGTTCTTTCAATGATATAATTTTCACATTGTGCATGTCATGTACTATTAATCTTGTCAGTAGTCAAAGGTGGTCTTAAAAATCTCATTACGCCCTATATAGATGGAAGGAGGGAGTATGAATCCATGTTATGTCCGTTTTTTTTGCTTTGCTATATAATGCATGTAACCTACTCATACCAACATTTTAGTGCATTCCAAATGTCTATGCTACCGCTGCAATTCGAACTAATTTTGAATTCGTTTCTCTATTTCAATAAGAATCTACAATCATGATTGTTTCCAACTTAAACCATCATTCGTGTATTACCTTAATAGCACACCACATGATTACTATAGAGATAGATATGAACTATGTGTACTACATGAACTCGAATTCTATTTTTTGAATACACTTGATGTTGATTCCAAATAATAGCACATTTGATGTACTAACTATATATTCATAATCTAAACCATGTTCCATACGTACACCGTGTTTATCACACAAAGTATAGTGCCCCGCCCCCTACATTATGACAAGTATTTAGACCTAAGTTGCAAAAGCCACACATTAGCCCAAATTATAATCAATGTTGTACATTATGATATCTTCTTCAAGTATCCGTATCCACCTTTTTATAATGAATTATGATCTTTGTTCGTCTTTTACACCTTCACGATCCTCTTCTGTTTGTAGCTAGCTAGCGCTAACTTTCTATCGTGCATGCACACGCCCGCCCCTCCTCACACACCGTTAGCATCCCCTCCATCGCGCACGTTCATTATTTCTCTTTAGGTCATCCACCAGCGGTGTGTGTAGGCCCTCGGCTCCTTGTTTCTGGCACACACCGGTCGATATACCTCTCTAGCCAAGTGTGCCTACAACAAACACATATATACTTCCCCTCTTCTCTTCTCACCGTCCATGCCCCCATATGTCTAATACGATTCCACGCAAGTGCACACTCCCGCCCCTCTTTTCATTAGTCACATGCTCGCACACTCCTCCCCCTCGACATGGTAGGCCTCTCGCACCACCTCCTAGCCACACTCTCTCCCCCTGTCTGCCTCTCCGGACCTTATTTGCTTCTAACACATGCATGTGTGTATATGAACTGATCTCCCTACATATATCCAGGTCGACTATAATTCGTTTTCACCAAGCACCGATACACTTCCTCGCTAGTTATGTCTCTCCTTTTCTCGGACACACGACGGTTGATCTTCCTATGTAGTTACGCATGCTTAACACAACCATATCTTCTCCCCTCATCATCCTTGAATACCTCCCGACCCGTCTCTCACACACACGTGCATAGACAGACAGACACCCCCGCCCTCCCTTATTGATATTGCACTCATACCCTCCATTTGTCTAGCAGGCCTCTCCCACCATTTGTGAGACGCCACTCCACCACCAACCCTCCGACGCACTACCTTTGTCTACTACACATATCCATGGATGTTGATCGATCTCCCTCAATACATAGCTAGGTCTCTCTCCTTCCCCAGACATATACTAGTTGACCGGTCTCTACCCCCCCTACACACACACCAATAGTCGAACGTTGTAGGTAGGTATCCATGCCACAGAGAAGAACTGCACCTCTGCCCTCTCAAATTCTAGTAGGCCAGCTGCTACGTCTTGAGCTTGTGTTGGTTTTCCCCGAAGAGGAAAGGATGATGCAGCACAGTAGCGTAAGTATTTCCATCAGTTTTTGAGAACCAAGGTATCAATCCAGTAGGAGGTCACGTGCAAGTCCCTCGTACCTGCACAAAACGATAGCTACTCGCAACCAACATGATTAGGGGTTGTCAATCCCTTCATGGTCACTTACGAGAGTGAGATCTGATAGAGATAATATTTTTGGTATTTTTGGTATAAACATGCAAAGTAAAAAGTAAAAGCAAACCAAGTAAATAAAGTGATGGCGATTGATATGATGAGAATAGACCCGGGGGCCATAGGTTTCACTAGTGGCTTCTCTCAAGAGCATAAGTATTCTATGGTGGGTGAACAAATTACTGTTGAGCAATTGATAGAATTGAGCATAGTTATGAGGTTATCTAGGTATGATCATGTATATAGGCAGCACGTCCGTGACAAGTAGATCGAAACGATTCTGCATCTACTACTATTACTCCACTCATCGACCGCTATCCAGCATGCATCTAGAGTATTAAGTTAAAAACAGACTAACGCCTTAAGCAAGATGACATGATGTAGAGGAATAAATTCATGCAATATGATAAATACCCCATCTTGTTATCCTCGATGGCAACAATACAATACGTGCCTTGCAACTCTTTCTGTCACTGAGTAAGGACACCGCAAGATTGAACCCAAAGCCATGCACTTCTCCCATTGCAAGAACTACCAATCTAGTTGGCCAAACCAAACGGATAATTCGAAGAGACTTGCAAAGATAACTCAATCACACATAAAAGAATTCAGAGAAGATTCAATTATTATTCATAGATAAGCTGGATCATAAACCCACAATTCATCAGTCTCAACAAACACACCGCAAAAAGAAGAAGATTACATCGAATAGATCTCCACGTGAGAGGGGGAGAACATTGTATTGAGATCCAAAAAGAGAGAAGAAGCCATCTAGCTACTAGCTATGGACCCGAAGGTCTAAAGTAAACTACTCACACTTCATCGGAGGGGCTATGGTGATGATGTAGAAGCCCTCCGTGGTGGATGCCCCTCCAGCGGAGCTCCGGAACAGGCCCCAAGATGGGATCTCGTGGATACAGAAGGTTGCGGTGGTGGAATTAGGTTTTTGGCTCCTGTTCTGATCGTTCGGGGGTACGTAGGTATATATAGGAGGAAGGAGTATGTCGGTGGAGCTCCGAGGGGCCCACGAGGTAGGGGGGCGTGCCCAAGGGGGCCCCCTCCACCCTCATGACCTCCTCGGAAGCTTCTTGGAGTAGGCTCCAAGTCTCCTGGATCGTGTTCGGTTGGAAAATCACGACCCCGAAGGTTTCATTCCGTTTGGAGTCCGTTTGATATTCTGTTTCTTCGAAATACTGAAAAAGGCAAAAAACAACAATTCTGGGCTGGGCCTCCGGTTAATAGGTTAGTCCCAAAAATAATATAAAAGTGGAAAATAAAGCCCATTATAGTCCAAAACAATAGATAAAGTAGCATGGAGCAATCAAAAATTATAGATTCGTTGGAGACGTATCAGGCATCCCCAAGCTTAATTCCTACTCGTCCTCGAGTAGGTAAATGATAAAAAAAAGATTTTTGATGCGGAGTGATACTTTGGCATAATTTCAATGTAAATCTTCTTAATCATGGTGTGAATATTCAGATCCGAAAGATTCAAGACAAAAGTTCATATTGACATAAAAATAATAATACTTCAAGCATACTAACAAAGCAATTATGTCTTCTCAAAATAACATGGCCAAAGAAAGTCATCCCTACAAAATCATATAGTCTGGCTATGCTCCATCTTCCCCACACAAAGTATTTAAATCATGCACAACCCCGATGACAAGCCAAGCAATTGTTTCATACTTTAACATTTTCAAATCTTTTTCAATCTTCACGCAATACATGAGCGTGAGCCATGGATATAGCACTATATGTGGAATAGAATGGTGGTTGTGGAGAAGAAAAAAAGAGGGAAGATAGTCTCACATCAACTAGACGTATCAACGGGCTATGGAGATGCCCATCAATAGATATCAATGTGAGTGAGTAGGGATTGCCATGCAACGGATGCACTAGAGCTATAAGTATATGAAAGCTCAACAAAAGAAACTAAGTGCGTGTGCATCCAACTCGCTTGCTCACGAAGACCTAGGGCATTTTGAGGAAGCCCATCATTGGAATATACAAGCCAAGTTCTATAATGAAAAATTCCCACTAGTATATGAAAGTGACGAAATGAGAGACTCTCTATCATGAAGATCATGGTGCTACTTTGAAGAACAAGTGTGGTAAAAGGATAGTAGCATTGTCCCTTCTCTCTTTTTCTCTCATTTTTTTATTTGGGCCTTTTCTCTTTTTTTTGGCCTCTCTTTTTTTTCGTCTGGAGTCTCATCCTGACTTGTGGGCGAATCATAGACTCCATCATCCTTTCCTCACTTGGGACAATGCTCTAATAATGATGATCATCCCACTTTTATTTTTCTTACAACTCAACAATTACAACTCGATACTTAGAACAAAAATATGACTCTATATGAATGCCTCCGGCAGTGTACCGGGATATGCAATGAATCATGAGTGACATGTATGAAAGAATTATGAACGGTGGCTTTGCCACAAATACAATGTCAGCTATATGATCATGCTAGCAATATGACAATGATGGAGCGTGTCATAATAAACGGAATGGTGGAAAGTTGCATGGCAATATATCTCGGAATGGCTATGGAAATGCCATGATAGGTAGGTATGGTGGCTGTTTTGAGGAAGGTTTATGGTGGGTGTATGATACCGGCGAAAGGTGCGTGGTATTAGAGAGGCTAGCAATGGTGGAAGGATGGGAAAAAGTGCGTATAATCCATGGACTCAACATTAGTCATAAAGAACTCATATACTTATTGCAAAAATCTAGAAGTTATCAAAGCAAAGTATTACGCGCATGCTCCTAGGGGGATAGATTGGTAGAAAAAGACCATTGCTCGTCCCCGACCGCCACTCATAAGGAATACAATCAATAAATAAATCATGCTCCGAGTTCATCACATAACGGTTCACCATACGTGCATGCTACGGGAATCACAAACTTCAACACAAGTATTCTTTAAATTCACAACTACCCAACTATCATGACTCTAATATTATAACCTTCATATCTCAAAACAATTATCAAGCATCAAACTTATCTTAGTATTCAACGCACTCAAAAGAAAGTTTCACCTATCTTGAATACCAAGTATATTAACATTAAGCAAAATTACCATGCTATTAACGACTCTCAAAATAATCTAAGTGAAGCATGATAGATCAAGTTTCTTTAAAACAAATCCACCACCGTGCTCTAAAAGATCTAAGTGAATCACTAGAGCAAAAATTATCACGCTCAAAAGATATAAGTGAAGCACTACGAGCGAACTATCAAGCTCAAAAGATATAAGTGAAGCACATAGAGTATTCTAACAAATTTCAATTCATGTGTGGCTCTCTCAAAAGGTGTGTACAGCAAGGATGATTGTGGTAAACTAACAAGCAAAGACGCAAATAATACAAGATGCTCCAAGCAAAACACATATCATGTTGGTGAATAAAAATATAGCTCCAAGTAAATTACCGATGGAAGTGGACGAAAGAGGGGATGCCTTCCAGGGCATCCCCAAGATTTGACTTTTTGGTGTCCTTGGATTATCTTGGGGGTGCCATGGGCATGCCCAAGCTTAGGCTCTTGCCACTCCTTGTTCCATACTCCATCAAAAGAATTCACCCAAAACTTGAAAACTTCACAACACAAAACTCAACAGAAATCTCGTGAGTTCCGTTAGAGAAAGAAAACAAAAGACTACTTCAAGCTACTGTAATGAACTCATTCTTTATTTATATTGATGTTAAACCTACTGTATTCCAACTTCTCTATGGTTTATAAACTATTTTACTAGCCATTGATTCATCAAAATAAGCAAACAACATACGAAAAACAGAATCTGTCAAAAACAGAAGAGTCTGTAGTAATCTGTAACTAACGCAAACTTCTGGAACTCTAAAAATTCTACCAAAATAGGAAGTCCTGGAAAATTTGTTTATTGATCAGCAGCAATTCTACCAAAATAGGAAGTCCTGGAAAATTTGTTTATTGATCAGCAGCAAAACGAATCAACGCAAAAGCACGTTCCTGTAATTTATCATAGCCAAATTCGTGCGCGCAAAGTTTCTGTTTTTCAGCAGAATCAAATCAACTATCATCGTAGGTTATCCTATAGGTCCCACTTGGCACAAACACTAATTAAAACATAAAACCACATCCAAACAGAAGGTAGATGGATTATTTATTCCTAAACAGAATAAAAAACAAAAAACACAAAATAAAATTGGGTTGCCTCCCAACAAGCGCTATCGTTTAACGCCCCTAGCTAGGCATTGATAATTTTAATTATGCTCACAAGAAAGACAAGAATTGAAGCGCAAAGAGAGCATCATGAAACATGAGACAAACACATCTAAGTCTAACATACTTCCTATGCATAGGCATATTATAATCAAACAAATTTGCAAGGCAAACAAAAACTAGCATATGCAAGGAATAAGAAAGAGACGATAGCAATCTCAACATGACGAGAGGTAATTTAGTAACATGAAAATTTCTACAACCATATTTTCCTCTCTCATAATAATTACATGTAGGATCATAAGCAAATTCAACAAAATAGCTATCACAAAACATATTCTCAACACGATCCACATGCATGCAAAGTTGACTCTCTTCCAAGATAGTGGGATTAACATTAACTAAAGTCATGACCTCTCCAAACCCACTTTTATCAAAAATACCATAAGATTGAACATTCTCCAAATATGTGGGATCTAAAGTTGACACTCTTCCAAACCAACTTTCAATAGTATTGCAAACACAATTATCAATCTCATATTCATCATGGGGGTTAAATAAATTTTCAAGATCAAAAGAAGAATCACCCCAATCATGATCATTGCAACAAGTAGTGGTCATAGCAAAACTAGCATCCCCAAGCTTAGGGTTTTGCATATCATTAACACAATTGACATCAAGAGAATTTATAGTAAAATCATTGCAATCATGCTTTTCATCAAAGGAACTATCAAGTATGCGCGCAATAGCAACGATCTCATGTTTAACATAAGGAACTATAGCAAATTCATCTTCATAAATATCGGCATCATGGCCACAAGGATAGCAAGCATCATGTTCATCAAGGGATATTTCAATCAAATCAGCGGAATCATCATTATCTATAGATTCATGCATATCATTATTTCCTTCCAAAGCAGCGATCATTCTCTCAATAAATTCTTTGACATTGACATTACGAGCATAGTTTTCATAGCAATATTTAAGTATGTCAAAAATTTTAGATTTGTAGAGAGTAATATCATACTTTTCAATCAAAGAAGCAACTTCATAAGCACCCTTAAAAGCAACAAATTCTTTAATTTGTTCGATATCATAGTAACTGTAAACACCCTTTGCATAAGAAGATAAGATTTCATTTTCATTAAACTCACATAGGTAAGGAAGGTGTTTTTAGGGTTCTTAGAGCAACAAGTAAAATCATAAATTTCACAAAGATTCCAAGCATAACACAGCAATCTGTTTATTTGACTCCATAAGAGTCTCCCTTTTTCAGACAAACGGTGACGCACATAATGAGCATGCTCATCTAAAGATTTCCCATCAACTAGGCTAGTTGGGGTTTTAGCACGAGCGCATAAGGATCGAAGATGATCCAAGTAGAACACTTTAAGTGGATCCATATTAATAGATTTTTAGCGAGCGAAGATGCAAGCATATAGAAGGCACAAGGAAACACAAACAAAGATACATATGGGAAGAAGGCGAACGAAAAAGAGAGGGCGAATAAAACGACAAGGGTGAAGTGGGGGAGAAGAAAACGAAAGGCAAATGGCAAATAATGTAATGCGAGAGATAGGGATTGCGATGGGTACTTGGTATGTTGACTTTTGCGTAAGCCTCCCCGACAACGGCGCCAGAAATCCTTCTTGCTACGTCTCGAGCTTGCGTTGGTTTTCTCCGAAGAGGAGAGGATGATGCAACACAGTAGCGTAAGTATTTCCCTCAGATTTTGAGAACCAAGGTATCAATCCAGTAGGAGGTCACGCGCAAGTCCCGCGTACCTGCACAAAATGATAGCTACTCGCAACCAACGCGATTAGGGGTTGTCAATCCCTTCACGGTCACTTACGAGAGTGAGATCTGATAGAGATAATATTTTTGGTATTTTTGGTATAAACATGCAAAGTAAAAAGTAAAAGCAAAGCAAGTAAACAAAGTGATGGCGATTGATATGATGAGAATAGACCCGGGGGCCATAGGTTTCACTAGTGGCTTCTCTCAAGAGCATAATTGTTCTACGGTGGGTGAACAAATTACTGTTGAGCAATTGATAGAATTGAGCATAGTTATGAGGTTATCTAGGTACGATCATGTATATAGGCATCACGTCCGTGACAAGTAGATCGAAACGATTCTGCATCTACTACTATTACTCCACTCATCGACCGCTATTCAGCATGCATCTAGAGTATTAAGTTAAAAACAGAGTAACGCCTTAAGCAAGATGACATGATGTAGAGGAATAAATTCATGCAATATGATAAATACCCCATCTTGTTATCCTCGATGGAAACAATATAATACGTGCCTTGCAACTCTTTCTGTCACTGAGTAAGGACACCACAAGATTGAACCCAAAGCCATGCACTTCTCCCATTGCAAGAACTACCAATCTAGTTGGACAAACCAAACGGATAATTCAAAGAGACTTGCAAAGATAACTCAATCACACGTAAAAGAATTTAGAGAAGATTCAAATATTATTCATAGATAAGCTGGATCATAAACCCACAATTCATCGGTCTCAACAAACACACCGCAAAAAGAAGAAGATTACATCGAATAGATCTCCACGAGAGAGGGGGAGAACATTGTATTGAGATCCAAAAAGAGAGAAGAAGCCATCTAGCTACTAGCTATGGACCCGAAGGTCTAAAGTAAACTACTCACACTTCATCGGAGGGGCTATGGTGATGATGTAGAAGCCCTCCGTGGTGGATGCCTCCTCCAGCGGAGCTCCGGAACAGGCCCCAAGATGGGATCTCGTGGATACAGAAGGTTGCGGTGGTGGAATTAGGTTTTTGGATCCTGTTCTGATTGTTCGGGGGTACGTAGGTATATATAGGAGGAAGGAGTACGTCGGTGGAGATCCAAGGGGCCCACGAGGTAGGGGGGCGTGCCCGGGGGGTGGGGGGGTGCCCTCCACCCTCGTGACCTCCTCGGAAGCTTCTTGGAGTAGGGTCCAAGTCTCCTGGATCATGTTCGGTTGGAAAATCACGATCCCGAAGGTTTCATTCCGTTTGGACTCCGTTTGATATTCTGTTTCTTCGAAATACTGAAAAAGGCAAAAAACAGCAATTCTGGGCTGGGCCTCCGGTTAATAGGTTAGTCCCGAAACTAATATAAAAGTGGAAAATAAAGCCCATTATAGTCCAAAACAATAGATAAAGTAGCATGGAGCAATCAAAAATTATAGATACGTTGGAGACGTATCACCAGCCGCCTTGTATCTTTGACGTGGGCAAACACAAATTCGATGGCACTCTTTATCGATCGCGCAGCCACACACTTCATCCTTGTTTTAAATTCTATCGATATCTCACGTCCATGACTCCGTTTCACACACATTGCATATGTTACGTTTTTCTGATTGAGATATCATCAACACATTGCCTCTATTTCGCACAAACCATCTCTCTCACACCCACCCACGTATGTACCTGCACCTAAAGAAGAAGTGCACGCAGGACGCACGTACTCACGTCTCGTTCCCGGCCACACCCACGCGGGTACACGGTGAAGTTCGTTTCTGTACGAAAAGGCAGCCCACGTGATAATTTGACGCGTGTAGCGGTTGTTTACTCGAAGGAGGGTCGGGTACCACGCCCAGAATATAAAACGATTGCCGTGGGGAAAATGGAAAAATGGGTTTCTCTCTCCTGAGTCTCGTCACACAATCTCACACAAGGCCGCCGTGGCCTCTCTCTCTTTGCGTTGGTCAGTGATCCGACCGCAGACCGTTCGCCGGCAGAAAGGGAGGATGTGCATCGTCTCTCTGTTCGACGGCGTTGAGGCAGCTTGCCCCGATCTGCGGTACCCGCCGTTCTCTCTGACCAAGCTCCGGCGCGATAGGGCCTTTGCCTCTTGCTCGCTGCCGCAGTATGGGCAGATCCCGGCCGCTGGCGCCCTCCTAGTAACATCCCGACGACCCTCAAGTACAGCTTCCTCCGGCCTTGCTCCACTGCCCATCTTCCCACGTTGCTGCATGTGGATCTTCTTTAGTTGTTTGCTTAAATCGTATCTCGGCCGGCGTACTTTCCATCTTCCAATCTCGTCCTCAAACCATTTTTGATAAACCACCATGTGCTATCTTTCCCTTTTTACATGGAACATGCTTATTTTTTGTCGGCGTATGTGTCTTTCAACTCGTGTTATTGGGCAGTAATTGTTTCCTTTCGACCTCCTTTTGCAAACAGGGCTATCCATTTTCACCTCGTTGCTATTGCGACCTTTTGGTGAACTGCACAAATCACTTTTTTGAAGAGTGTTTTGTGCAGTTCCGCCAAAATGTCACATGGGCAATGTTTTTACATTTCTGTGGGACTGCGGAAAGGGAGATTGGTTTTGCTATCCTCCTCATCCAACTCCGTGCCTAATCTTCTCCGACAAGAAGTTAGTCCTAAAGAGAGATCGTAGAGGTGATCGGCTTCTATTTATGTGTGTTATGTTTCATCATCTAGTTCCACTATTATTGTAATCACACTGACTGGATATCTTTGCAAACAGGGATGGTCCACCCGATTTTAGTGGAGCTGCACAAAATGATCGGATTGTGGTGTCCTTCATACACCTCTTTTTTGGCTACAGAGCTGGGTGAAACTAGCTGCCAAGCAATGAGCACTGTGCCAAGGAAATGGAGCCATGCCTATGAACAGCATCGATCAATTATATTTTTTTCTTTATTTGTACACCTTCTCACAACTTTGTCTTCAATTGTGATGTGAATATTGGCGCAGATCTGCGAACCATTGAGATGCATTAGCCATGGTAGTTTCATTTGTATTTGATGGAATGTTGTAACGAGATAATCTCGAGGCAAGACACATGAATCCTAAGTTGAAACCTTTTTTTCCTGCGGGAACCAGAGTTGAAACCTTCATAGCATCACAGTACAATGTCATCAAAATTATGCGTACATAGAAACAAATCTTGAAGGATTGATAGCAATGCCAGAAACAATTCAACTTCGTTTCGCCGACATGTTGGAAATCCTTCATCCAGCTCCACCTGCCATGCAGCAATATTGAGTGCACACCACAACTTCACGGAAAGATTCACCCCGGTCATTGCGCTGCAGTAGTAATGACTAGTGAGAAGTCAAATCACAGAGCCCCACCTTCGCCACAGTAAGTTGCTCGGACGAAGCAACCATCATTTCTCTGTTCCTTGAATCCACTGGTACTCCCATATTCCCATAGTAAAGTTGCTCGGGCGAATCAACCATCACTATATCCTCTCACGTGTGATGACCACAGGAGCTATCCATTCAGATTGCATGTTAAAATAAATAAAGGTCGATAACTAATGCAGCAAACTTTCAAACAAAAAACTAATGCGGCACTTCGGGCCAACGCGGCCAGATCGCATTTTGCACGAGAAATTGCACACCATATTTCGTTGACATGTGGTCCCGTTCCAACATATCAGTGAGACGACGGTGAGTAGTAGGAGTATTTCCGAACCGACGTGTAGGCCGGGGCGCCCCTTCGTGAACCGTGGCAAACTGGCAACCGTCCACCGACGCTTCGCCTTTCCCTCTCGATTTGGAACTGCTGTCGCACACTCTTCCTCTCCCTCCTCCATTTTCCTTTAGCCCTTCATGCTTTCTTCTACCATTGTTCGATCGTCTTCTCCATGGAGGGAACAGGACGGGAATGACCCCGTTATTCTTGCCCCGATCTGAAAGATGACGTGGTGGAGGAACTCATTGATCGGTGCGACGTCATCACCTCGGCTAGCATGGCAGGTTCGTTCAAGCCCATTCTTAACTCAACTAATAACATCATTACAAGGAAACCAAGAGTCAAGGAACGGTTTGATCTCCCCTATCTTCTTCTCCGTGACCCTGATGACCGGCGCCGTCACGACGGAGGCCTCGCCCTGTGCAAGTTGATGCCGCTTGTTAATGATACGTATGATGTTAAGATGCCATCTCTTGAGGGCAAGGCCTGGGCAGGCGCAAATGGAGATTGGATTGTTTACATTGGGTCCAACTACGAGTGGGAACTTGTGAATGTGTACACTCGTGACCGGGTTCCACTTCAAAAAATCTCAGCAGACTGCCCAGAGGTTGAGCACACTGATATTGTACACACGTTCAAATACAATCATGGTGACTATCTTCTACGGAAGATAGCAATTTCTCGAGTCCCCACCCGCTCTTTGAATTACAACAACTATGAAGTTGTTGCTATCTTCGACAAGCTTGTTGCCGTCGTTGCTGGTTTGACTCGATGGACATTGCTCAAAAATCAGTTTCTGTACATGGATGAGTAGTGTGATGCAATTGAATACGAGGGCCTTGTATTTGTTGCCACCACTCGTGGCACTGTTTTTGCATGGAATCGTTATGATTTCGGTACGTTTGTCTTCCACGGTAATTATAATTGTTTCATCCACATGCATGCGCGTTAGCAAGTTTCCCTTTACTAATTAACCTTCTTCTTGTGTTTCCAAGGTCCTGTGAAAATTCCACCACCTATACTTGAAAAATTTTATAACCAAGGGGGAGATGACGATGGTGATGATCACGAGCATGAGGATGAGCAGCGCCCATATACTCGTTGGCGCCTGGCAACTAATTCCGATGGATGACCTCTTCTCGTGTGTATACAACCCACTGATGATGTTACTGCTATGGAAGCAGGTGTAGTCTCCCATGGTCGCACTCTCCGGACCTATTCCAACACCTGTTGCATGGTATTCGGGATGGATACTAGTGTGCTAGAGCCAACACCTTCTCCCTGGTACAGAATTGATAGTCTTGGAGAAAACTCGCTCTTCCTTGGACAAAACTATCCGATGATGGTGAAAGGCGATCCAACTGTTGTTGACACAATTTATGATAAGTAACTATGTCTATACCTCGGACATTTGGGTGGTTCCCCACCCTGGTACTGATATAGTAGGCCGCTTCAGCCTGGATGATCAGTCCTGCGTTGGTCTCGAGATCGACAATAGATGCCCCGTCCTAGAGAATCACTTGTGGTTCAAAGCAAGCGTTTCCAACGCCGAGGAATGGTTGAGTTGAAGTTCATTTCATTGCTTGTTATTTGTTGTGTGGTGAAAAATTTAGTATTTATAATGTATCCTCGTTGTCGATGTGGGTTGATGACCTGTTGTATGTAATAAAATGATATGCCTATGATAAACTTACTAAATTTATGAATGGCTTTCGAGTTGCTTCTGTGAGTGAGTGGTGCGACGAGGCAAAAAAATATTTTCCGAATACATAATTGTACGTGCATTGCAATAGGTTATCGGATGAGGCCAATCATCAACAATAGTACTCCCTCCGTTCCTAAATATAAGTCTTTGTAGAGATTTCACTTTAAACCACATATGGATGTATATAGATGCATTTTGAATGTAGATTCATTCATTTTGTTCCGTATGTAGTCCATAGTGAAATCTCTACAAAGACTTACATTTAGGAACGAAGGAAGTAGTACACTATTTGTACTAGCTTCACATGCTTCGCGCGTCGTGCGGGTGTTTTTACTGTAGCCATATGTAACCAGCACCTCGAATCCTCGATACTAGTAGTACATTAGTAGGAGTAGTAGGGTGGCATGGGACAGAACAAGCATTCACGTCCAGGAGTATGGCACACGCCACCAGCACGACTTCCATCTGACACCAAATTTCTTGGAGTCCGTGCTAGAGAAATCTCTTCAACCTCATCATTTCTCTAACTCAGCCATCACGCGGCGGGCGAGGTGGGGGTTTGCCGATAGTCGGTTTCCTCAACTGCGGTCCCACTTGTAAGGCCAACTCCAACGCTCTATCAATATGTGGATGTACTCTTCTTCCCAATACAAAAACTTGCATCCATTCTACTCCCTCCGTTCTAGTATTTGTCAAAATATATATGTATCTAGACATGTTTTAGTATATAGGCACATACATTTTTGGACAAATGGAAGTCAAGTATTTTGGAACGGAGGGAGTACACAATAAAATTTTTAAGTTAGCACAACTAGTCTAATCCGAGAGCACAACCGAAGATTTGGTCGGGTTCTTCCTCCTTTTGCCGACACGTGGGACATCCAGCATCCAGGTCGTGTCATGAAAGAAAATAGAGTGGTAGTTGATAAGTTGAAGCCACGAGATGTGCATCTTGGGTTAAACTGTAAACAAAATCTTACTACTCTTGAGTAACTCCAAAAGCAGCCATCGAAGATCTTTCTTGGATTTGTTTTTCATCACCAGCACATCGAGGTGAAAGATGTGCAGGTTCAGTGGGTCCTCTTGCGTTTTCACTGACATGTGGGGCTGCATGTGAGCAAACAGATGATGGGCTCCGCGCGTCCGCTGGCTGGCTGAGAAGAGACATAGAGGAGTGCTGAGCATGGACTGCAGGAAATTTGTTCTACATAACCAGCACCTTGATATTCGCGTGTGCTTGTTTCTAGAATAAAAAAGGAGATACCTCTACTTATGTTACTCCCACTACGCCTAGCCTAAGGTTAGTAGGTGACCTTGCGCTTGGCTCTTCGCCTCTTCCGGAAGTCGATGGTTCTACAGTAGTGCTTCTGGCAATCTGACACCAAATGAACTGCTGCACGTCCACCGCTTGTAAGCAAAAGTTTCTCCTCGTGCTGCGAGCCACCGCGCACGTGTTGGCGAGGGATAAGGCATAATCAAGCTTTTCTTCGTTCTGTGAGTTGACGGGACACATCAAAGTTATCTACTAGTAGTATGTACTCTCTCCAAAAAAGGTCTGACCATGTCATTGCTACCATCCCGTGCTCCGTCGTTGAGTACATGCACTATTCACGTGCCATTCACGTGCCATCGAGTATAAAAAATATTGCGTAGGTGCCATCGAAGTGCACGACTCACTTACGGAAAAGGGTTCCCCCCCGCTTTCCCCCCGCACAACTCACTTACGCACTGCTTATCTGATTATCTCCATTTTCTTGCATGACACATGCACCTTGATGCTAGATGTCTCGCGTGTTGGGAAAAGGATGAACAAAGCTCACGTAAAAGAAACGAGTTAAAGAGCATAGATTCCCGACGACTGAGGAGGAGCAAGGAACCTCGCGGTGGAGCGTCTGCAAGGAACCTTGCGCGTTTTCCCCTGTTTTTTGCCGCCTGCCCACCTATAAACAACTAAAAGAACATGAACTTTTTGCTAACCACTAGAAACGGTACATCAGGATGCTAAGTTGAAGATGTTTTATACTCCCTCCGTTCCCAAATATAAGTCTTTTTAGATATTTCAATAAGGGACTACATACGAAACAAAATGAGTGAATCTACACTCTATAATATGTACACAAGCGAAAGCACTTACTCCATATGATCCAACTCATGCACATACGCACACAACATGGAGCACACAACGCACGTACACAAGACGTGCATGCACACACGCTCGGCCGCAGAATGCACGTGAATAACACATGCATGCACACACACTCGGCTGCACGGAGGCGTGCGCCATCCGCGGCGACGTCCGGTTCGTCGTGCTACGACGAAGCTCGCACACAACAAGCATATGCATCTCTTGCAGCACCTCTTTGCCGTCGTTGCTCAACTACTAGTCGGAGACGAAGACGACCGCAGCCTCGGCCTTAGAGCTAGCACCGATGGAAAAACACACACGCTGCACGCACACGAGCACATACGGAGTGCCCACAACATGGTGCTGGTGCGTCCCCAGTCGCCTCTACTCCTTCTGCGCACGTTGTCTATTAAGGCGGCTGCATGCTAATGATGATGTGGGTGAGATCTTCTAGGACTCAGATGATGACGAGGAAAATTATGAGACACAAGGTGACGTACACCATCAAGGTCCACGGTCAAGGGGGTGCTAGAAAGTGCTTAGATGTGCTTAGAGCAAGTACAATAGAGATGAGTCAGCGGGCTATAAGGAATAAACAGTAGTATATTTCTGCTTAGTTGGAGGAAAGAGAAGAGGAGAGAGAAGGTAAGCAGGCTCTTTGTGAAGAGCCAACTCTAGCACATGCTCCTAGGCACTTTGTAGTACATGTTGACTATAAGATGGGCTGTAGGCTTATAGCCAGCAGCTGGCTATACTATTAACGCTCTTTAGTTGAGGTGCTAAGTGCATTAAATGGCTTAGTAACTCAAGTGTTCAATGCATAGGTGCTTAGTTTATTGGTGCCACATCATATTTTATGCCTACGTGGCAGGCTTAGCAGCTATACATGGTGGAGCACTGGGAGAGGCCAAGGCTGGTCATAGTGGGGAGTAACTTGTACTGTAACATATTACTATGTTACTCTAAACATCTCTATAAACCAGAAAGGAGGGAGTAGTAACATACAGTAGTGTCATATGCAGAGTATGGGAGCACATGATATTTCCCTGTCCGGACCGATCCCAAGTTGGCTTCTCACCTTCTTGGCCCAACAAAAACCCCGCCCCCCTCCCGCGCGTGCTTCCCGCCCGGCGCCAGCTGAGCCCGCCGCTCCACATTGATGGCAAGTCAGGGCGACGCGACCTCTCACTACTTTCGCCGTTCAAGCGGCGCGCCGACCGAGGGCACCTCCCGCTGCACGGCCGGCATTTCAGACTACACAGTGGATAGTAACTTTTAGAGCAAGTACTACTATAATTAGTTGACATAAGCAGGCTATAAGGATTTAAATATAGTATTTGTGCTTAGTTGAAGGAGAGAGAAGAGGAGAGAGAAGAGAAGCGGATTGTTAACGTGTAACCGGTTGTACTCCAACATAGTACTCTACTTTGTGAGACAAAAGGTGGGGCCATTATTAATGATATTGTATTTATACTAAAGGGACTAACGGATGCCTTAATTACTCCGTTTTTTTGAGACAAACCTTGGTGGGGCTATTATTGACTTTTTTTGAGCTATTATTGACTTGGACGTGGAGTTTGGGGGCCAAAGGCCTACTATTATACTCCGACCTGACATGCTCTACCCTAGCCGCCGCTGTATCATATGGTTTCACACCGTTCCAGATCTTAGCGCCGCCACGCAATTCTTCTCCAGCCCTCCTTCCGGCGTGCACCGCGAGAAGGGACAGCAGTCCTCCGAACCCCACCTTTCGTGATCCTGTACAGGAGAGGGGCGATCAGGTTTTTGGGGAGCACACTCCTGTGACTGCTGCCAGCGACGACTTCCTCAACGGCAACCTTCTTCCCCGACCTCGGTAACCTCTTCATCAACAACATGAGTGACAACATCAACCACATCGGTTCTGCTCCCGCTGTACAGTATGTGATTCTGTCCTCCTGGTTTAGTCCGCATCATTACTTTGATGTTTGCAAGTCATGATCTATTTACTACCGATTCGGATTAAATCTCATACTAAATTGCTCATATATTCAACAATCCAATCCAAAAACCTGATCACAGGAAATTTACTCCGAGTTGTTTTGCTGCGCTTTTGAAGCCGCCTACTTTTAAAGGGGTGGAATATAAAAGGTGGCGCACAAGAGCAGTATATTGGTTTCAGATCATGTGCTGCTATGATGCAACTAAGGGTAAGCCTGAGGGCGATCTTAATCCTACACAGCAGGAAGCTTTTCAGAACATGGATACCCTCTTCAAAGCCGCTCTGCCGAGTGTTCTTGACGATTCCATTGTGGATTCGTATATGTTGTTTGACAGCGGCAAAGTCATGTGTGGCTGCGCTCGAGGCCACGTTTGGTCCCTCGGGCGCTGGCAATGAGTTGTACGTCATGGAGCAATTCTGTGACTACAAGATGACTGATGAGTGCTCTGTTGTTCAGCAGACTCATGAGATACAGTCACTCTCTAAGGAACTTGAGTACTTTAAGTGTGTGTTGCCGGACAAATTTGTTGCTGGGACCATCATTGCCAAGCTTCCACCTTCGTGGAACAATTTTGCTACTTCTCTGAAAAACAAGAGACATGAGTTTTGTATTTCGGATCTCATTAGCACTCTTGATTTTGAGGAGAAGGCGAGAGCAAAAGACACACGTGCTCGGGTCGCCGAGGGAGCTTCTAGTGCCCACATGGTACACGAGAAGAACTTCCAGCCCAACCAGCCCCAAAACAACAAGAACAAATCTCAGGGGAAAGGCAAGTTTGATGCAAAGAACAAGCCGTCACATTCTACCAACTTCAAGAAGAATTCTCATAACGGGAAGGGATACAAACCTCAATTTTGGTAGCACCGCACAAAATTTATATGGCTGCATCTACCTGCTGTCATCTAACCTCATGGTGCTCCACGTATTCCTACATTCGTAACTAGGTACAATGACCACCGCAAGATGAAATTAGCTTATTCGTACGTTGACTTGCTGAATGCAGTGCAGAACGATCCTGTCATGTCTGGAGAAGCAAACAAGCAGTGCAGCCGAAGGTGGAAATCAACCAAGGACTTATGAAATTATATGTAATCTTCCTCATGCAGGTCAGTATCCCCTTCGTTCAGATGATCGTGTTTTGTCATGCCGAGATATTGATATGTGCTACTGTTTTGCAACACCATTTAAGTATAGCTACTGTTTTCCTATCTTTTTAGATTCAGTACAATGAATAGGATATCAGGGGAACTGCACAATATGGACCCATGTTGAGTCATCTCTATTGCCTCATGTGTTTGCTGCAAATGTGTCAACATCAGTTGCAAGATGAGGCAGCTAGATAGCTTTGGAGTTGCCAACATGCTCAAAATGCTCGCGACATTGAGAAGAAACAAGCATGCCTAGGAAATTAATGCGTGCGCAGGGAGGCCCTTTGCTCAGAGAAACATCGACCGATTTTTTTTATTTCCACACCTTCTCATAGTTTTATATATTGGTTATAGTATGGTGAATCATTGAGATGCATAGACATGCTGAACTTTTGTTCTTCTGAATGTTAGTTTAATGTGAGTGTCTGCATCCAGTACCGCATCCTCTAATTTGGTGGATGCACACAGAGAAAATAAATCTCCTTAATTTACTCCTTAACCACCCTATTAAATAGGCCTAGTAACAAACCAGGCGCATGCAGTGGCCGGCGGGCACATGCATCCTGCATGCATGGCCAGTCATGCAGCAATGCAAAAGAAGAGAGCGGTTCTTGGGAAAAAGCGAGTAGTTAGTGCAACGTGCCTTATAAACACGAACAGCTCTCTCTCTCGCTTCCGTCTCCCCACCCAATTCCCCCCGCTCCCCAATCTTCCTCACTCGTCCAGAAAACCCCGCTCACCTTCTTCCTCACTCGTACAGAAAACGCCTGCTCCTCTTCTTCCACTCCTACAGAAATCCCCAGCCCTCCTTCTTCCCCACTCGCACTGCCACTAGGCTCGTCTCTGGCTACTCTGCTCAAACCCGTGAGCTCGGCGCGATGCCCACAAGGAAAATGGAGTCGGCTGGCCCCAATGCCAAGAAGATGAGGCTCCCGCCAGTGGCGACGCCGGTTGTAGATCCCGCACCCGGTAGCGTGGGGAGAAGCGGCGAGCCCCCCCACCCAGATTTGAGGAACCGGTAGAATCTCCAGTGGACCGCATCAGCGATCTCCCAGACGTCATCCTTGAGGAGATCATCTCGCTTCTCCCCACCAAGGATTGCTGCCGCACACAAGTTCTCTCAACTCGGTGGCGCCCTCTATGGCATACCGCGCCCCTCAATCTCGACTGTCGTCAGATATCTGTCCTTCCTGAATTTGATCTCATCAGAGCCATCGTCTCTTCTCACTAGCAGGGCCCCGTTCAATGCCTCTGCATCCCGACAAGCTACCTGCTGTCCATACCCGGCAAGGTGGACGCTTGGCTGACATCCCGTGAATTCGGAAAACTCCAGCAGTTTGAGTTCTACCATTACCACGAAAGTTTCATACCATGAACATACCAAGAATTCGTGCCCACACCACCATTGTCCATCTCGCGGTTTTCCTCCTCTCTCCACACCGCCACCTTCGCCCGGTGCCATCTACCAGACGATCTGGTACAAATGCTTCGGCTCCCACTGCTAAAAAAACTTTTGCTTGTGGTGGTTTATCTGTCGGAGGCCTCACTGCACAACATCATCCACTCCAGTTGCCCTGTCCTGGAGCGCTTGCTGATTGTTTTGGGAATAGAAATCGGTATTAGTTGTCTCCAAATAAAGTCGCCTCACCTTAAAAGCATTGGAATTTGTTTTAAAGGACAACAGCTCATCATCGAAGATGCCCCTTCACTTGAAAGGTTGCTCCTTCATAGTTGTTATACACCTTCAGAAATAACTGTCGTCTCTGCGCCCAAACTGGAGACCTTGGGTGTAATTCGTGACCCGTTTAATAATCACAAGGAGTTGGTGTTTGGCTCCTCACTTTTTCAGGTACCGTATATTTTCATCTACACATTTTTCATCATATGCTGCATTTTTCATTTGTGCGCATAAGTTTTATATCATCTTGGAGTACACTTTGGGTACTAATATTATGTTATATGCTCAATGAAGAGTTCGTCCATTGATAGCCTATCAATGCTGCTGGATTCTGTCAAGATCATATATATCAGAATGTATAGTTTTGATCTGGACATAATTATTGGCTTGCTGTGATGCTTTCGATCTCTGGAGAATTTATACATAGAGGTGATGATTTCATGCACATTGAAAGCCCGTATATATTGTACTAGAATTAACTATTCAGCTGTCGTTCTTTCGACATACTCTTTTTTCAGACCTTAACTGTTTTCAATCTTCTTGTCTACTTAGGGAGAACCACATGGAGAAAAACATATAACCAATCGTTGGCGTAATAAGCACAAGGATTTTCTCAATTCTCATGACATTCGTTTGAGGACAATAACGATGGGACGATATGCATCCAACCAGGCAAACAGAAGCTTTGTCACATTCTTCCTGTTTAACGCGAGGTTACTATTGTCCATGAGGCTTAATTTTTACAGCAAGAGATTTCTCACGGACGAACATGTTGAACAGCAGAAAAATAAGTTTCAGGTGGACAAATGGGCTTCTAAACATGCTCGGCTTATATTTACAATAAGTTGTAGACATCCTGAAATAATTTTTTTTTGCACAGGATGTTGATTTTATGGATCAGACCGATCCATTTGTTTGTGACTACAAAAAAGAGTGGTTGGGTTAGATGTTACTGTCATGTTCAATCTGGGTTTTGTCTAAAAATTTGATGAACAATTAATCCTTGGGCTTTTTGTACCATTTGTATGCTTGACTTGCATGTTGTTGCCCTCGTACTCCCCTCAACCTGCCACTACACTGCCGCATCTTTCATGGCTGCTGTTCGTTCCCGTCCGAGGCCTTGTCGTCGTTCTCCGCCTTGGTTAACTCACTGTGCTCGCCGCTGTCTGGTGTTGTCAACATGGTCAACAACCAAGAGGAATCAGGAGATGACTGTACGTGGAGAGGCTGACAGTAGGGACCCACCAGGGTCATTGCATTTCGCAAGCAGGTGCCTCATTATTACAAGCCAAAACAATACTTCCTTCTAATTGTTTGACAACTAGGTTCCACGCCATTGTCAATGTAGTCAATAAACGAGAAAATTACACAACAAGCGGATAACACCAGGGACCCAGCAGCTCGCGCAGTTGTTTTTAAGTTTTAGAGACGGAGCTCAACTGCGCGATGTGCGGGGGTTGTGGCCCGTCTAGCCCACGCTTACGCTTTTATTAAGCACATGACGAGCCCAATTGATATTTTTTCTTTCTGAAATTGGCTAGCCCAGTTCTTTTTTTTGGAGAATACCAAAACCAAGGCCTACTTGCTTTTCTCAGCCCTTCGGGGCTGCAAATCTTTCAAGACGAGGAGGGATAAGAAATGGGCTTCCCCAGAAAACGGGCTATAAGTTGTAAGAAATGGGCTGTAAATTTTTAAACCAAAGCCAACCGGCAATTGCATTAAAATATCATTTTTTTTCAGGATTTCTCTACTCTCTACTCTTATAAAAACCAAAGCCAACTGGCAATTACATTAAAATATCATCTTTTCACCCACAAGATAAACTACTCATACAAATGCATCTTCATGTTCCATGCAACGAACGGGCATCTTGCTAGTTAAGATTCTAAATTTCATTCATTTTTTTTGCGGAGAATTGTTTTTTGAATTTTATTTTGATATAATTTTTTGAAAACTATTTTTAACGTGACTCAAAATTTCATGATTAAAAGAGTCCGGACCCCACCGAAATATGCAAAATTTCATTGAATTTTTTAGCACTGCCCAGACTATATGGTCTATAATGCTAATAAAAAGAATATGAGCTTCAAATATCCTTAAGAATTAGCAAATGGGCTGTAAATTATTGAAAATAATGGCTAATGGGCTGTATGCTGTTTTCCACAGATTTGGAGCCTGACTTCTGGGCCTACTAGGTTGACGATGACGGTGTCCTAATTTTTTTTGACGCGTACGCAAGGTTTTGTCAACTTAGTCAACACACAACAGTGACTGTTGGATGTCCATCCAACGGCCTCCGTGCTTCTTCAATCTCTGATCTTCCTGCTCCAGCCGCCCAAACCAGCGCCGGCGGGACTGCCTGCTCCCTCCTCTCGTGGCTGGCTGTGCTGCCGCCAGGCCATCCCTCTAACCACCCACACATCATGTTATTTTCCAGTGACGTCAGCCTCACCCCGCAGCCGACCAGTTAGCGCTCGTTCTCTCCTCAGCATGGGCATCCGCTGTGGTGGCTTCGCCGGCTCCGGGTGGTTCTCTTCCTGGCCCCCACCCTCGTCCACCGCGTTTGTGCTCTCGGCGCGGCGAGGTCAACATGGTCAACAAACAACAGCCATCGGAAGAGGCTGACAGTAGGGGCCCACACAGGAAAATGCCTCCTTATTACGCGCAAAATAATGATTCCTCCACCTGATAGTTGGGACCCACCGGAAGGGTCTCTGTATTTCGCGAAACAAACGTTCCCCCCGCTGTCAGCTCGGACCAACCGGAAATGCCTCCTTATTACGCACAAAAAAATGAATACTCCCCCTGCTAGCTGGGACTCACCTTGGTGGGAGGCTGACTTGTGGGCCTACTAAGTTTACGGGGACGGAGGGCTTTGTCAACTTAGTCAATATGAACGACTCTAGCTCCAGTGACCGTACGATGTCCATCCAACGACCGTAGTGCTTCTTGAACCTTTGGTCTTCGTGCTCCAGCCGCCCAAAGCAGCGCCGGTCGTGCCGCGTGCTCCTGCCTCCCATGGCCGGCTGTGATTCCGCGGAGGCCTCACCGCCCCCTACTACTCCCACCGCTGGCAAGGCCATCCCTCTACTCACCCACACCCCCTGTTATTCTGCGGCCACGGCAACCTCACCCTCGTACTCCTCTTCGCGTGGGCATCCACTGCCGCGTCTTCCCCGGCTCCGCGTCGTCCGCTTCCTAGGCCTCGCCATCATCCACCACCGTGGTGCTCTCGACGCGGCGTGGTCAATGTGGTCAACGACCGACTTCCATCAGAAGAGTACTATGCGTGGAGAGGCTGACAACTGGGTCCACGGCGGCCGCAAGGAAGTGCCTCCTTATTACGCGCAAAATAATTATTCCTCCACCTGACAGCGGGGACCCACTGGACGGGCCACCGTATTTCGCGAAAAAACCGTTTCCCCCTGACTGCTGGGACCCACCAGCTACATCTTCGCACGCAAGGAAGTGCGTCCGGGCAAAAAAAAAACGATTCGCCCCCCTGACTGCTGGGACCCACCAGCTACATCTTCGCACGCAAGGAAGTGCGTCTGGGCAAAAACAAAAAAAACAAAACGATTCGCCCCCCTGACTGCTGGGACCCACCAGCTACATCTTCGCAGGCAAGGAAGTGCCTGACAGTCGGGACCCACCTGGTCGAAGCGTACGTAGCGTTGTCATTCTGGTTGTGAACGTGTACGTACATGCTGGTCGTAGTAGAGGCGCACACATACACGTACGTACAGTGGCGAGGGTGCAAGAAAGAAAATACAGCCACGTACGTACATACGGGCAGGGTCTCGAATGCCTACTCGCACATACGTACATGGCTGGGTCGGAACGGAGAAACAACGTCGTCGTCGTGTTCATGGGGAGCCAACCGGCTGGGTCGGAACGGAATGCATGGTCGTGTTCATTGGGAGGGCTTGGACAGAACAGGCGATGGAAACGAGGCCTGGCGTACCACACAACAGAGGAAAAGGCCTTGTGTTCGACCAGCCACGTTCGAAACAGGGTCCTGTTGATCGGGAGGGGCCTGGCGTACCGCAAAACGGAGGAAACGGACCTCCTACGGTCGAAACGGGGGTCCTGTTGATCGGGAGGGGTGTGGCGTACCGCAGAACGGAGGAAACAGACCTCCTACGGTCGAAATGGGGGTCCTGTTGATCGGGAGGGGTGTGGCGTACCGCAAAACAGACGAAACAGACTTGTGTTGGAGCGCTACGGTCGAAACGAGGGTCCTGTTC